>NW_023994431.1:20000-65000 GCF_015586225.1 Lucilia sericata | reverse complement strand
GTTAGTTAGTTAGTAGTTAGCTTGGCACTACAATATTCTACAGTAAATTTTCCATAGCGAGACTATAGTGTGCACTAAAGTCGGGAACATAGTCCGTTCTTCAGTCAATACTCTAGTCAAGACCATAGTCTGATTTGTAGTCAAGTATATGACGAGATTACAGTTTGTTCCATAGTCAAGAAAACTTTCGCAAATCATACATAACTAAGTATTTCTCTTAATATATTTAACCGATGATTGACATTTTCGAATGCATTCTATTAGCATATTTTCTCTTGCGGTTGATATATGTATAATAATATACATTCATGAGTGGTTCTACATTCTAAATGTATATAAATGTTGATTTTAGAAAATCTTCAACACATACAGTGTATTTGTTGTTAGATTCATTTCACTTTAAGTTTATACCATGGATTTTCTGAAATTTAAATTCTTGTCAGTTTTAGCCTTAAGCCTAATACTGACTACCGTGGAGTCTAAAAGTCATATTGTTTGCTTTACAGAGCCGTGTCCAGGAGATTTTGGTGATCTTGGTATTAAATATTAAAAGATAAATAAAAAAACAAAAATGTTTGTAATAATAATTAATTTATAAAGTTAAATGTCGTTATTGAATAAATAATAATAAATAAGAAATTGTGACAAAATCTGAGTACTTGTGTCTATAGTCGAGACTGTAATCCAATTCTATAGTCTAAACAGTTCGTTTGATTGCGTATTCTGTAATCGAGTCTTAAGTTCCTGAATAATTTGTGATTTTTTGCTGAGTTTCTTTTTTAAACGATAAGTTGCGGTCGATTTTCGTTTAAAATAGACTTAAATTTTTTCGCTCTTGAAATGTATTTAAAGTTGGTATTTTTATAATTTGTTTATAGATTCAGTTTACTTTTCGTTGGAGAGCTATATACTTGTTATAACATTTTTACCATGGATTTATTAAAATTAAAATTCTATACACTACTAATTTTGGGCCTAATACTAACAGCCTGTGCTGAGGAATCAATTATTTTACCAAAGAAAGTTCATCTTCTCTGTGCGCCAAATAGATTTGATAGTTAAAAAATTATTCTAAAAAAAATTTCTGTCAAAAACAAGATTTTTAATAAAATTTGGATGAGGTCTTAATAAAAACAAAATTTTTAGCAAGTATTTTTTAATTTTTCTTAAATATATACTAGTTTATAGTCTGTGCTATAGAGTAGACTTATATATGACTTAAGACTATAAACTGGACAGAACTACTGGTCTAACCTATACATTAGTCTTTACAATAGATAAAAAGATAGTCTGGAATATAGACTATTAACAAAATACAATATATTAACTAAATACTAGTCAGTACCATAGACTAGGCTAGATTGGACTATGGACAAGACTATATTCGGAGCTATGAACTGTAATATAATCATGTCTTTATAGCACTTTAGTCTGGATTATAGAATATACTCTAGTCTGGAATTTAAACTAAATAATAGTCCTCTACAGTAGATTCGACTATACTTTAGGCAATAAACTAGATTATAGACAACACTACATATTAGAATACAGTCTAGTTTATAGACTAGACTATAGGCTAAATTAGAATCTTGACTATAGTATATAGTCTGAACTACAGATTGGACAATAGCCTAGATTCTTAACGAGACTATAGTTCTGTCTGTAGTTCAGAATGCTTGAGTGCAATCCAAAGTATAGGGCCTAACAATACGTCAGACCATAATTTAGTCAATATTTCACATTAAATTACAGTATATTTTCCAGACTATAGTAAAGACTAATTTATAGTCCAGGCTATAGTATAGCCTATATAACAAAACTACATAAAAAAAACGCACCATTTTTTAATATATTTATTTTTTACATCAAAATTTATTTAATAACATTAATTTTTTTAACTGCTGGTTTTCTCAAAATGCGAAAGATATTGTAAAACAGGCAGTAAATGTAATATTAAATACGAAGTTCACCAAAACATGGCTCCATATCGCAGAGATTAAGGCTTCGAGACTCCACGATAGTCAGTATGAGGCTTAAAGCTAAAACTGCAAAGAATTTAAATTTCAACAAATCCATCATATAAAACTGAAGTGGAATTAAAAGAATACAACAACAATGAAACTATATGTGCTAAAGATTTTTTTTAAATCAATATTTAAAAACTTTAGAACAAAGAACACTTCAAGTGCATATATGTACATATCTTTAAACATTAACAGACCGCAATTGAAAATAGAATTATAACAGAATCAATTAGAAAGTGTTAGTATATAGTGAACGAATAAGTCAAAAACGGAATGCTTCATAATTAGGTTTCCACTTGTCTATAAAACAAAAAATAGTTTTGACTATAAAATATGCCACATCGCAAACTCGACCATAGACAAGACTATCGACTATACTATTCACTAGACTATAACTTCACTGTAGACCAGACTTCAGACTAATTATAGACTAGACTATAGACTAGGCTATAGACTAGGCTATAGACTATACTATAGACTAACTATAGACTAGACTATAGACTATACTATAGACTAGACTATAGACTAGGCTATAGACTAGGCTATAGACTAGACTATAGACTAGACTATAGACTAGACTAGACTATAGACTAGACTATAGACTAGACTATAGACTAGACTATAGACTAGACTATAGACTAGACTATAGACTAGACTATAGACTAGACTATAGACTAGACTATAGACTAGACTATAGACTAGACTATAGACTAGACTATAGACTAGACTATAGACTAGACTATAGACTAGACTATAGACTAGACTATAGACTAGACTATAGACTAGACTATAGACTAGACTATAGACTAGACTATAGACTAGACTATGACTAGACTAGACTAGACTATAGACTAGACTATAGACTAGACTATAGACTAGACTATAGACTAGACTATAGACTAGACTATAGACTAGATATAGACTAGACTATAGACTAGACTATAGACTAGACTATAGACTAAGACTATAGACTAGACTATAGACTAGACTATAGACTAGACTATAGGACTAGACTATAGACTAGACTATAGACTAGACTATAGACTAGACTATAGACTATACTATAGACTAGATATGGACTAGAATAGACTAGACTATAGACTAGACTATAGACTAGACTATAGACTAGACTATAGACTAGACTATCGACTAACTATAGACTAGACTATAGACTAGACTTATAGACTAGACTATAGCTAGACTATAGACTAGCTATAGACTAGACTATAGGACTAGACTATAGACTAGACTATAGACTAGACTATAGACTAGACTATAGACTAGACTAGACTATAGACTAGACTAGACTAGAACTATAGACTAGACTATAGACTAGGACTATAGACTAGACTATAGACTAGACTATAGACTAGACTATAGACTAGACTATAGACTAGACTATAGACTAGACTATAGGACTAGCACTCTAGACTAGACTATCAGACTAGACTAACAGACTAGACTTAGACTAGACTATAGACTAGACTATAGACTAGACTATAGACTAGACTATAGACTAGACTATAGACTAGACTATAGACTAGACTATAGACTAGACTATAGACTAGACTATAGACTAGATATAGACTAGACTAGACTAGACTAGACTAGACTATAGACTATAGACTATAGACTATAGACTAGACTAGACTATAGACTAGACTAGACTAAACTAGACTATAGACTAGACTAGACTAGACTATAGACTAGACTATAGACTAGACTATAGACTAGACTATAGACTAGACTATAGACTAGACTATAGACTAGACAGACTAGACTATAGACTAGACTATAGACTAGACTATAGACTAGACTATAGACTAGACTATAGACTAGACTATAGACTAGACTATAGACTAGACTATAGACTAGACTATAGACTAGACTATAGACTAGACTATAGACTAGACTATAGATAGACTAGACTATAGACTAGACTATAGACTAGACTATAGACTAGACTATAGACTAGACTATAGACTAGACTATAGACTAGACTATAGACTAGACTATAGACTAGACTATAGACTAGACTATAGACTAGACTATAGATAGACTATAGACTAGACTATAGACTAGACTATAGACTAGACTATAGACTAGACTATAGACTAGACATAGACTAGACTATAGACTAGACTATAGACTAGACTATGACTAGACTATAGACTAGACTATAGACTAGACTATAGACTAGACTATAGACTAGACTATAGACTAGACTATAGACTAGACTATAGACTAGACTATAGACTAGACTATAGACTAGACTATAGACTAGACTATAGACTAGACTATAGACTAGACTATAGACTAGACTATAGACTAGACTATAGACTAGACTATAGACTAGACTATAGACTAGACTATAGACTAGACTATAGACTAGACTATAGACTAGACTATAGACTAGACTATAGACTAGACTAGAGACTAGACTATAGACTAGACTAGACTAGACTATGACTAGACTATAGACTAGACTATAGACTAGACTATAGACTAGACTATAGACTAGACTATAGACTAGACTATAGATTAGACTATAGATTAGACTATAGACTAGACTATAGACTAGACTATAGACTAGACTATAGACTAGACTATAGACTAGACTATAGACTAGACTATAGACTAGACTATAGACTATAGTATAGACTAGACTATAGACTAGACTATAGACTATACTATAGACTAGACTATAGACTAGACTATAGACTAGACTATAGACTAGACTATAGACTAGACTATAGACTAGACTATAGACTAGACTATAGACTAGACTATAGACTAGACTATAGACTAGACTATAGACTAGACTATAGACTAGACTATAGACTAGACTATAGACTAGACTATAGACTAACTATAGACTAGACTATAGACTAGACTATAGACTAGACTATAGACTAGACTATAGACTAGACTATAGACTAGACTATAGACTAGACTATAGACTAGACTATAGACTAGACTATAGACTAGACTATAGACTAGACTAGACTAGACTAGACTAGACTAGACTATAGACTATAGACTAGACTATAGACTAGACTAGACTATAGACTAGACTATAGACTAGACTAGACTAGACTATAGACTAGACTAGACTAGACTAGACTATAGACTAGACTAGACTAGACTATAGACTATAGACTATAGACTATAGACTATAGACTATAGACTATAGACTATAGACTATAGACTAGAGACTATAGACTATAGACTAGACTAGACTATAGACTAGACTAGCAACTATAGACTAGACTATAGACTAGACTAACTAGACTATAGACTAGACTAGACTAGACTATAGACTAGACTATAGACTAGACTATAGACTAGACTATAGACTAGACTATAGACTAGACTATAGACTAGACTATAGACTAGACTATAGACTAGACTATAGACTAGACTATAGCTATACTATAGACTAGACTATAGACTAGACTATAGACTAGACTATAGACTAGACTATAGACTAGACTATAGACTATACTTAGACTAGACTATAGACTAGACTATAGACTAGACTATAGACTAGACTATAGACTAGACTATAGACTAGACTATAGACTAGACTATAGACTAGACTATAGACTAGACTATAGACTAGACTATAGACTAGACTATAGACTAGACTATAGACTATACTATAGACTAGACTATAGACTAGACTAGACTAGACTATAGACTAGACTAGACTATAGACTAGACTATAGACTAGACTATAGACTAGACTATAGACTAGACTATAGACTAGACTATAGACTAGACTATAGACTAGACTATAGACTAGACTATCTAGACTATAGACTAGACTATAGACTAGACTATAGACTAGACTATAGACTAGACTATGACTAGACTATAGACTAGACTATAGACTAGACTATAGACTAGACTATAGACTAGACTATATACTAGACTATAGACTAGACTATAGACTAGACTATAGACTAGACTATAGACTAGACTATAGACTAGACTATAGACTAACTATAGACTAGACTATAGACTAGACTATAGACTATACTAGACTAGACTAGAGACCATAGACTAGACCATAGACTAGACCATAGACTAGACTATAGACTAGACTATAGACTAGACTATAGACTAGACTATAGACTAGACTATAGACTAGACTATAGACTAGACTATAGACTAGACTATAGACTAGACTATAGACTAGACTATAGACTCTATAGACTAGACTATAGACTAGACTATAGACTAGACTATAGACTAGACTATAGACTAGACTATAGACTAGACTATAGACTAGACTATAGACTAGACTATAGACTAGACTATACTAGACTATAGACTAGACTATAGACTAGACTATAGACTAGACTATAGACTAGACTATAGACTAGACTATAGACTAGACTATAGACTAGACTATAGACTAGACTATATACTAGACTATAGACTAGACTATAGACTAGACTATAGACTAGACTATAGACTAGACTATAGACTAGACTATAGACTAGACTATAGACTAGACTATAGACTAGACTATAGACTAGACTATAGACTAGACTATAGACTAGACTATAGACTAGACTATAGACTAGACTATAGACTAGACTATAGACTAGACTATAGACTAGACTATAGACTAGACTATAGACTAGACTATAGACTAGACTATAGACTAGACTATAGACTAGACTATAGACTAGACTATAGACTAGACTATACTAGACTATAGACTAGACTATAGACTAGACTATAGACTAGACTATAGACTAGACTATAGACTAGACTATAGACTAGACTATAGACTAGACTATAGACTAGACTATAGACTAGACTATAGACTAGACTATAGACTAGACTATAGACTAGACTATAGACTAGACTATAGACTAGACTATAGACTAGACTATAGACTAGACTATAGACTAGACTATAGACTAGACTATAGACTAGACTATAGACTAGACTATAGACTAGACTATAGACTAGACTATAGCTAGACTATAGACTAGACTATAGACTAGACTATAGACTAGACTATAGACTAGACCAGACTATAGACTAGACTATAGACTAGACTATAGACTAGACTATAGACCAGACTATAGACTAGACTATAGACTAGACTATAGACTAGACTATAGACTAGACTATAGACTAGACTATAGACTAGACTGATAGACTAGACTATACTATAGACGACTATCTAGACTAGACTAGACTAGACTATAGACTAGACTATAGACTAGACTATAGACTAGACTATAGACTAGACTATAGACTAGACTATAGACTAGACTATAGACTAGACTATAGACTAGACTATAGACTAGACTATAGACTAGACTATAGACTAGACTATAGACTAGACTATAGACTAGACTATAGACTAGACTATAGACTAGACTATAGACTAGACTATAGACTAGACTATAGACTAGACTATAGACTAGACTAGACTAGACTAGACTAGACTATAGACTAGACTATAGACTAGACTATAGACTAGACTATAGACTAGACTATAGACTAGACTATAGACTAGACTATAGACTAGACTATAGACTAGACTATAGACTAGCTATAGACTATACTATAGACTAGACTATAGACTAGACTATAGACTAGACTATAGACTAGACTATAGACTAGACTATAGACTAGACATAGACTAGACTATAGACTAGACTATAGACTAGACTATAGACTAGACTATAGATTAGACTATAGATTAGACTATAGACTAGACTATAGACTAGACTATAGACTAGACTATAGACTAGACTATAGACTAGACTAGACTATAGTATAGACTAGACTATAGACTAGACTATAGACTATACTATAGACTAGACTATAGACTAGACTATATACTAGACTAGACTATAGACTAGACTATAGACTAGACTATAGACTAGACTATAGACTAGACTATAGACTAGACTATAGACTAGACTATAGACTAGACTATAGACTAGACTATAGACTAGACTATAGACTAGACTATAGACTAGACTATAGACTAGACTATAGACTAGACTATAGACTAGACTATAGACTAAACTATAGACTAGACTATAGACTAGACTATAGACTAGACTATAGACTAGACTATAGACTAGACTATAGACTAGACTATAGACTAGACTATAGACTAGACTATAGACTAGACTATAGACTAGACTATAGACTAGACTATAGACTAGACTAGACTAGACTAGACTAGACTATAGACTATAGACTAGACTATAGACTAGACTAGACTATAGACTAGACTATAGACTAGACTATAGACTAGACTAGACTAGACTAGACATAGACTAGACTAGACTAGACTAGACTAGACTAACTATAGACTAGACTAGACTATAGACTATAGACTATAGACTAGACTAGACTATAGACTAGACTATAGACTAGACTAAACTAGACTATAGACTAGACTAGACTAGACTAGACTAGACTAGACTAGACTAGACTAGACTAGACTAGACTAGACTAGACTATAGACTAGACTATAGACTAGACTATAGACTAGACTATAGACTAGACTATAGACTAGACTATAGACTAGACTATAGACTAGACTATAGACTAGACTATAGACTAGACTATAGACTAGACTATATAGACTAGACTATAGACTAGACTATAGACTAGACTATAGACTAGACTATAGACTAGACTATAGACTAGACTATAGACTAGACTATAGACTAGACTATAGACTAGACTATAGACTAGACTATAGACTAGACTATAGACTAGACTATAGACTAGACTATAGACTAGACTATAGACTAGACTATAGACTAGACTATAGACTAGACTATAGACTAGACTATAGACTAGACTATAGACTAGACTATAGACTAGACTATAGACTAGACTATAGACTAGACTATAGACTAGACTATAGACTAGACTATAGACTAGACTATAGACTAGACTATAGACTAGACTATAGACTAGACTATAGACTAGACTATAGACTAGACTATAGACTAGACTATAGACTAGACTATAGACTAGACTATAGACTAGACTATAGACTAGACTATAGACTAGACTATAGACTAGACTATAGACTAGACTATAGACTAGACTATAGACTAGACTATAGACTAGACTATAGACTAGACTATAGACTAGACTATAGACTAGACTATAGACTAGACTATAGACTAGACTATAGACTAGACTATAGACTAGACTATAGACTAGACTATAGACTAGACTATAGACTATAGACTAGCTATACTATTAGACTAGACTATAGACTAGACTATAGACTAGACTATAGACTAGACTATAGACTAGACTATAGACTAGACTATAGACTAGACTATAGACTAGACTATAGACTAGACTATAGACTAGACTATGACTAGACTATAGACTAGACTATAGACTAGACTATAGACTAGACTATAGACTAGACTATAGACTAGACTATAGACTAGACTATAGACTAGACATAGACTAGACTATAGACTAGACTATAGACTAGACTATAGACTAGACTATAGACTAGACTATAGACTAGACTATAGACTAGACTATAGACTAGACTATAGACTAGACTATAGACTAGACTATAGACTAGACTATAGACTAGACTATAGACTAGACTATAGACTAGACTATAGACTAGACTATAGACTAGACTATAGACTAGACTATAGACTAGACTATAGACTATACTATAGACTAGACTATAGACTAGATAGACTATAGACTAGACTATAGACTAGACTATAGACTAGACTATAGACTAGACTATAGACTAGACTATAGACTAGACTATAGACTAGACTATAGACTAGACTATAGACTAGACTATAGACTAGACTATAGACTAGACTATAGACTAGACTATAGACTAGACTATAGACTAGACTATAGACTAGACTATAGACTACTATAGACTAGACTATAGACTAGACTATAGACTAGACTATAGACTAGACTATAGACTAGACTATAGACTAGACTAGACTAGACTATAGACTAGACTATAGACTAGACTAGACTATACTATAGACTAAGACTAGACTATAGACTAGACTATAGACTAGACTATAGACTAGACTATAGACTAGACTATAGACTAGACTATAGACTAGACTATAGACTAGACTTGGTTATAGACTACACTTAGACTTGACTAAAAATAGACCATAGACTTGGTTATGGACTAGACTATAGACTAGACTATAGACTTGGTTATAGACTGGACCATAGACATGGTTTTAGAGTAGACTATACACTTGGTTATATGCTAGACTATAGATTAGACTATTGTATGGGTAAAGACTGGACTTTAGTGTGGAATTTAGACGATAATATAGCAAATAGTTTTATGTATTGTAAACCTTTTTACTTTTACCTTGCCTTTTGGTTAAAATTGTTGCCTGGAAATAAAACACTTTTCTGTTATTTTTTTTTTTTTTTCTTGGAAAAATTAATATTTTTTTATTTTTATTATAATGTTTTATCACTTTGTTATTTTTAAAAAAGAGAAGAATAATAAAAATTAAATTTATTTATAAAGTACAATTTTAGATAGTAATAGTAATAATTATGGATAATAGGTAATCATAATAATAATAGTTATGTATAATATATATTTATATAATTTTAAATAAAGAAAACAAAATTAAACAAAAAAAAATAAACTTATTGAATAAAATAAGATTGTTGTTTTAAGATTTTATTAATTTAACAAATGAAATGAAACTTAAAATTTAAAATAATGAAAAAATACAAATAATTTTTTTTATTTATTAATATTTAAGTGAATTGTTTGAAGATTATTAATATTAATAATGGAAAATTATCAAATATTGATTTAATTTTTTTAATGTATATATGTATGTATGTGTAGGTGGTAGATTGTTATAGAGTTTATTTGTTATGTAAGAGTGATTGATTGTTGGAGGAGTAGTAAGTGAGTGTGGAGTAAAATTATATTTATATTTATTATTGTTGAGATTTAAATGTATTATGAAACATTTGTTATAATTAATTTATAATTTTAATGTTTTAAAAGTGGAGTATGTAGCAGTTTAAGGTAATTTAACAAATATTTTTATATTTATATAGTTAATATGTATAAATATAGTTTGTAGTATTAAAGAGTTTTATTTTTTCTTTTATTATTTTGTATAATTTATTTAATAATGTCTGTTGTTTTTATTTTATGCTTAAAATGAGGAATAGTTTGATTAATTTCAAAAAAACTTATTTAAGCTTTTTAAAAGAATGAAATTTTAATGCAAATGTTAAACATGATGTTTTTTTTTTTAATTTACTTTTTTGTTTATAAAGGTTATATATATTTTTTTAATAAATTATTTTAGTTTAATATAAATATATAATTTTTTAATTTTGTTATGTTTATGTTTCTTTATTTAAAGAATGCTAAGCATTTTGTTATTAAATTTATTTAAAATTAATTAAGTACATTTATAATTTAGTTTTCTTAATTTTGAGGTTAGTTTTAACTAACCTTACTTATTTGCTAATATATAACTTAAGTTATTGTTTGTTTAATTATTATTATTATTATTATTATTGATGCATTTAAAAGTGTTTATTTTATTATGCTAAATTATTGTTAATTTATATTTTTATAAAATAGTTTTAAATTTTATTACTATTAAACGGAATTTCTTTATTTCTCAAGTAATGTTTCTTGTATTTTTTCTTTATTTTTCCTTAATGTTATTATTATTTAAAACAAATTATATTTTAACTAAAAGATATATTTTTTAGTTTTTCTTTTATTTTTTATAAATTTTATCGAAATCTTTTGCTAACATAAAGGCCTTTTCTTTCCTTTAAGGAAATACTTTAATGTAATAATTTCATTTATTTATTATTTATTATTAACTAAACAATTTAAATATTTAAAGAAAAATGTTATAATTCAAACTCTTTTAAGTAAAATTTTCATTAAATAGAGTATTAGATAAAGAAATTTAAAAAAATAAACAAATTTTCAAAACATTTCTCTTAAGACAGAGGAAAGTGAATAAAAATCTTTTTAATGAAATTTTTAAAAAAATCTAATGAAAATTAAACCAAAATTTTGCTAAAAAACTATTTAATTAATTTAATAATTTAACAAAGAATTCTCTAAAATTCCCAAAAAAAAAAAAAAAATCTAAAATGTTCTACAAAATTAAATTTTTTCAGAATTTAAGAAAATTTTTTAAATTCTTTGAAATATATATTTTTTTAATTTTTCGAAAAGTTTCAAAATTTCTACTAAAATATAAAAATTTTACCAATTTTGAATTACAACATTTTTCTCCTTTTTTTTAATATTAGTTTTTTTTAACAAAGTTGTCATATAAACTTTTCTTTGTTCTCTTAAAAAGAAAGCAACAAAACACAATTAAAAATAATTTTTTTAAAATAAACAACTTACAATTGTAAAACTTAAAATTCTAACAAAATGAATGTGTTTTTTTTTTAAAGAAATATTTTATTAATAAAATAATTATAAATTAAAGAAAATTCAAAAATTATATCATTATTAAGTTGTCTTCATGTTCAAATAATTTTTTTCTTTAAATTAACTCTAAATAAAATTGATTATATTATATTTGTTTTATTAAATAAATTTTTTATCTAAACATTCCTCATGCACTCATTTTCATATTTTTCATTTCACATACAACTTTCATTTTCATACAATTTTCTCTTGACTTGTTTGTTTTTTATAAATTTTTTTTTAATGTTGTTTTATTTTTTTGGAATGCTCTTAATTAGAAACATGTTTTTTTATAATTATTATTTATTTTTATAAAAATATATTTCTTTTATTTTTTTTTTCATAAATAGTGAGGTTTTTTATTAAAATATTTATATTTTTTTGGTTTTGGAAAGATTTTGTTACAAGTTTTCGTTTAAAAAGCTTGTTTTAAGCTTTTTGTTAGAAAAAGGGGGAGGTTTTTATTTCAAAACAAGAAAATTTTGTTAAATGCATCAAAACAATGGGTTTTATAACTTAATTTTATTATTTATATAATAAATTTTTTTATTTATTGTATTAGAATAAAGTTTGACTTGCTTGATTTCTTTTGATATACTAGTTTCGATCAATTCGTAATTCCTATTGTGTCAGAGTGATAGAAAGAAATGGTATATTAAGTCTCCTACGGTACAGACATGGAAAATTCAGTACTTTAGTACTTTTTTGATATCGAAAAATATCGCGGTACAACCATGCCATTTTCAGTACTTTTTCTTAAATATGTATAGACTTTTGATAAGTAGTCCACATAAGCAGAGGTAAATAGACCAGTCCATAGTCTAGTCTAAAGTCTAGTATATAGGATCGTCTAGCTTAATGCCAAGTTTAAAGTCTAGACTATAGTCCAGTTTATAGACCAGTCTATAGTATAATTTATAATCCAGTCTTAATTCTAGTCTAGTCTATAGTCTAGTCTATAGTCTAGTCTATAGTCTAGTCTATAGTCTAGTCTATAGTCTAGTCTATAGTCTAGTCTATAGTCTAGTCTATAGTCTAGTCTATAGTCTAGTCTATAGTCTAGTCTATAGTCTAGTCTATAGTCTAGTCTATAGTCTAGTCTATAGTCTAGTCTATAGTCTAGTCTATAGTCTAGTCTATAGTCTAGTCTATAGTCTAGTCTATAGTCTAGTCTATAGTCTAGTCTAGTCTATAGTCTAGTCTATAGTCTAGTCTATAGTCTAGTCTATAGTCTAGTCTATAGTCTAGTCTATAGTCAAGTCTATAGTCTAGTCTATAGTCTAGTCTATAGTCTAGTCTATAGTCTAGTCTATAGTCTAGTCTATAGTCTAGTCTATAGTCTAGTCTATAGTCTAGTCTATAGTCTAGTCTATAGTCTAGTCTATAGTCTAGTCTATAGTCTAGTCTATGGTCTAGTCTATAGTCTAGTCTATAGTCTAGTCTATAGTCTAGTCTATAGTCTAGTCTATAGTCTAGTCTATAGTCTAGTCTATAGTCTAGTCTATAGTCTAGTCTATAGTCTAGTCTATAGTCTAGTCTATAGTCTAGTCTATAGTCTAGTCTATAGTCTAGTCTATAGTCTAGTCTATAGTCTAGTCTATAGTCTAGTCTATAGTCTAGTCTATAGTCTAGTCTATAGTCTAGTCTATAGTCTAGTCAGTCTAGTCTATAGTCTAGTCTATAGTCTAGTCTATAGTCTAGTCTATAGTCTAGTCTATAGTCTAGTCTATAGTCTAGTCTATAGTCTAGTCTATAGTCTAGTCTATTCTAGTCTATAGTCTAGTCTATAGTCTAGTCTATAGTCTAGTCTATAGTCTAGTCTATAGTCTAGTCTATAGTCTAGTCTATAGTCTAGTCTATAGTCTAGTCTATAGTCTAGTCTATAGTCTAGTCTATAGTCTAGTCTATAGTCTAGTCTATAGTCTAGTCTATAGTCTAGTCTATAGTCTAGTCTATAGTCTAGTCTATAGTCTAGTCTATAGTCTAGTCTATAGTCTAGTCTATAGTCTAGTCTATAGTCTAGTCTATAGTCTGTCTATAGTCTAGTCTATAGTCTAGTCTATAGTCTAGTCTATAGTTCTAGTCTATAGTCTAGTCTATAGTCTAGTCTATCTAGTCTATAGTTTAGTCTATAGTCTAGTCTATAGTCTAGTCTATAGTCTAGTCTATAATCTACTAGTCTATAGTCTATAGTCTAGTCTATAGTCTAGTCTATAGTCTAGTCTATAGTCTAGTCTATAGTCTAGTCTATAGTCTAGTCTATAGTCTAGTCTATAGTCTAGTCTATAGTCTAGTCTATAGTCTAGTCTAGTCTAGTCTTAGTCTCTTAGTCTAGTCTATAGTCTAGTCTATAGTCTAGTCTATAGTCTAGTCATAGTCTAGTCTATAGTCTAGTCTATAGTCTAGTCTATAGTCTAGTCTATAGTCTAGTCTATAGTCTAGTCTATAGTCTAGTCTATAGTCTAGTCGATAGTCTAGTCTATAGTCTAGTCTATAGTCTAGTCTATAGTCTAGTCTATAGTCTAGTCTATAGTCTAGTCTATAGTCTAGTCTATAGTCTAGTCTAAGTCTAGTCTATAGTCTAGTCTATAGTCTAGTCTATAGTCTAGTCTATAGTCTAGTCTATAGTCTAGTCTATAGTCTAGTCTATAGTCTAGTCTATAGTCTAGTCTATAGTCTAGTCTATAGTCTAGTCTATAGTCTAGTCTATAGTCTCTATAGTCTAGTCTTAGTCTAGTCTATAGTCTAGTCTATAGTCTAGTCTATAGTCTAGTCTATAGTCTAGTCTATAGTCTAGTCTATAGTCTAGTCTATAGTCTAGTCTATAGTCTAGTCTATAGTCTAGTCTATAGTCTAGTCTATAGTCTAGTCTATAGTCTAGTCTATAGTCTAGTCTATAGTCTAGTCTATAGTCTAGTCTATAGTCTAGTCTATAGTCTAGTCTATAGTCTAGTCTATAGTCTAGTCTATAGTCTAGTCTATAGTCTAGTCTATAGTCTAGGTCTATAGTCTAGTCTATAGTCTAGTCTATAGTCTAGTCTATAGTCTAGTCTATAGTCTAGTCGATAGTCTAGTCTAGTCTAGTCCTAGTCTATAGTCTAGTCTATAGTCTAGTCTATAGTCTAGTCTATAGTCTAGTCTATAGTCTAGTCTATAGTCTAGTCTATAGTCTAGTCTATAGTCTAGTCTATAGTCTAGTCTATAGTCTAGTCTATAGTCTAGTCTATAGTCTAGTCTATAGTCTAGTCTATAGTCTAGTCTATAGTCTAGTCTATAGTCTAGTCTATAGTTCAGTCTATAGTCTAGTCTATAGTCTAGTCTATAGTCTAGTCTATAGTCTAGTCTATAGTCTAGTCTATAGTCTAGTCTATAGTCCAGTCTATAGTCTAGTCTATAGTCTAGTCTATAGTCTAGTCTATAGTCTAGTCTATAGTCTAGTCTATAGTCCTAGTCTATAGTCTAGTCTATAGTCTAGTCTATAGTCTAGTCTATAGTCTAGTCTATAGTCTAGTCTATAGTCCTAGTCTATAGTCTAGTCTATAGTCTATAGTCTATAGTCTCTAGTCTATAGTCTAGTCTATAGTCTAGTCTATAGTCTAGTCTATTCTATAGTCTAGTCTATAGTCTAGTCTATAGTCTAGTCTAGTCTATAGTCTAGTCTATAGTATAATCTATAGTCTAGCCTATAGTCTAGTCTATAGTCTAGTCTATAGTCTAGTCTATAGTCTAGTCTATAGTCTAGTCTATAGTCTAGTCTATAGTATAATCTATAGTCTAGTTTATAGTCTAATCTATAGTCTACAATCTAGTCTTTAGTCTAGTTTATAATCTAATCAATTGTCCAGTCTATAGTCTAGTCTATAGTTTAGTCTATATTGTAGTCTATAGTCCAGTCTATAGTCCAGTCTATAAGTCTAGTCTATAGTCTACAATCTAGTTTATAGTCTAGTCTACAGTCTATTCTATAGTCTAGTCTATAGTCAAGTCTATCAGTTAGTAGTATTTCGAATTGCAATTGTCCATGTCTGCTATGGCATGTCCTAGAATAAATAAAAAGTGACAATTATAAAAAGTAGGATTTCTCAAGAACTTTTTTAATTAAGAGGTTCTCATTCACTTTTCATTATTCATTGGATAACTGATTTATATGATTTTAGGTAATAAAAAGGACTTGATTTCGTTTATATATTTCATAATTGACATTTTTTAATAAATTCGGTTGGAATTTTCTTTTCCAAATTAAAAAATAAAATACTTTAAAAGTAAAATTAACTTAAAATAATAAAAAAAAAAAACATAACTATAAATAAAAATAATTTATAAAATCTATGTAAAAAATACCGCAATCTTATAAAATTTTCAAAATAATTAGCTTTACATTATTGCATTCAGGATTTCAAATACTTTACTTCAAAAATACCGTAAATGTTATCAAAATAGTTGGCGGTAATCAAGTCTTAGAGTAAAAGTTCTATGAAAGCCTTAAAAAAACAAGTTTAATGAAAGCTTTAGAGATTTGCCGTTTTCTAAAAATTTAATTTGAATTTTAAAATTTCTTTATAGAATCTTTCATTACTCTTTCAATGAAAAAAAAAAAAAAACAATAATCAACTTAACTTTATAAGATTGCAATAAATCATTAATACAAAAATTATTTAAATTAAAAAATTATTGTGAAAAAAAAAAAACTACCAACCATTTTTGCTTTGACTTTCTTACAAATATTTAAACCGCAAAGTCACCCTCACCCCAGGACATTTTATAATCATCAATATTAAATAAATCGAAAATATCCTGTGAATTTGAACTGAATGTATCGTTGGCATTGGAAGAGGACGTACTATCAGCCATGCCACTTATACCACCTCCAACCATCATGCCATTTGTATTACAAATGTTCATTTGTTCATGGCACTGTTGCTGTTGTTGTTGTTGTTGCTGTTGCAGTAATGGATTTGTGGGCATATTTGATAAGTTAGCCAAGCCGCCTAGACCTCCTCCCACTATATCAGCAGTTGTTGCTGAATTTAGATTGTTACAGGTTGTTGCTGCTGTTGCTTGTGTCAAACCACAAGTTGTTAAGGAATTTCCGTTAAGTTGTTGAGAGGCAGATGCTGCTGAGGGAGAGTTTGTTGTGTTCGTTGTCGAAGACATGCCAAAGGGATGTGGTGGTGTATTGATATTGGAATCCGGTGATAAGGTAGAAAAATTAAAATCACTTAAAGGATTGTCAAAATCATCACAAACATCCATGGGCGTGGAAGAATTATTATTAATATTATCTTGGTCATGGTGGTGGTGGTGGTGGTGGTTATTATGAAGATTATTCATTTGTGTCTGATGATTAAGATGCTGTTGTGATGTGGGTTGCTGCTGATGTTGTGTCAACTGTTGCACAAAACAATCGGCATCAAAATCATCTAATATATTGTGGTTATGAGCTGAGGAGTTATTATCATTGCCAGCCCCTAGTCCTCCTGTAGTGGGCGATAACATTTGTTGTCCCATTAGTTGTGCCAGTGATGTTTGTAAACTGGGATTCATGTCACGATTTAAACCATTACAAAGCTGTTTTTCATTGGAATGCTGTTGATTGTGTTGTTGTTGATGATTTTTATTTAGATTTTGGCTTTGTTGTTGATAAGAGGAATTATCTTCTTGTATATCCATTTCCAATTGTTGTGACATTAATTCCAATAATTCAAATTCATCGAAATGATTGAGTTTGGCTTCTTCGGGGGGAATTGTTAGAGTGTAAAGAGCTGGAGCCTCGATTTGAGTTATTGTCCAAACACGCTTTACTCAACATATCATGGTGAGTAGGAGAAGTTTGTTGTTGCTGGTGTGTTGACTGTTGCTGTTGTTGTTGCTGCTGATGATGACGATCTAGGAATATATCCAAAGTTTTGGCTACACTTTCATTATCCATGTGGCACTCGGGTTGCAGTGGCGAAGCCATTTCTATGTTTTCTATGAAACTGTTGTTGTTGTGGTTGCTATTATTAGCCGTTATATTTGAATTTCCAACAACTGCATTATTGTTGTTGTTATTGTTGTTGGTTTTTTGATAAAATTCATAAATGGAATTTAGATTTAAATTACTATTACTGTTACTGTTATTACATTCCATTTCCATGGAATGTATTTGTGTATTTTGCTGCTGCAGCTGGCTGTTGGGTATATCCTTTTTGGAATCCATAAGATTTTCTTGTTTATATTATTCTTAGTATCCTCCATTTGTTTAAACAAGTTTTCTGTTAAATCATTCATTTGCACATTGCTGCCAGTGGGTGTTAGGGGGGTATTAGCCGGTGGACTTATGGGCTCTAAAGCTGTATTGGGTAGATCACCTTGTTTGATGAGAATATCTAAAACATCATTTAATTTTTCCGATTTAATGCAAGATTTCAAAGGTTTTTGTTCCGTTAAGTTGGTATTTGCATTTACTTCATTGCTGCCGTTAGAACCACTTACACCTGGGGTTGTGGAGGTTAAGGGTTCTTCTTTGATTTTATTAAAGGATTTAATAGGGGAGTTTGTTGTTGTTGCTGCTGCTGCTGCTGCTTAGCCTTTAGTTGTTTGGTGGCCTCTTCATATTGTGGTGGCGGCGGAGGCGGTGGTGGTGGCGGCTGCAAGTTTTGTGGCTTTATGTCTAATTGTATAATTTGTTGTGTTGGCAATTGCTGCTGCTGTTGTTGCTGCATTTTAAGCAATTGTTGTGTTATTAAGGTTTTGCTTTCATTATGTTGATTACCATTTCCAGCAGTTTGTTGTTGTGTGGCCGCTATGGGAAATACTATGCTGGGCAGGGAATTAGTTCTCTGATGACCATTTAATAACTTTTTAGTGGCTGGTGTGGCATTGGCCAAACTTATATTGCCTATAGTATGGGCGGTCATGTGCTGATCATTGAGTCCCACCAAAAATATAGTTTGATTGCCCTCATTCCATACCAAACCCAAATTGTTATGGGTTTTTGTTAAGGGTAATTGATTGGTGACAATAGTAGCTGCTGAGCCTGCTGTGGAGTTATTATTCACTCCAGCAGTTTTCAGTTTTAATTTTCCTCTTGTATTTTGGGGGCATTTGGTGTGGTTGTGGTGGTGGTTATGGTAGGACCGGTTGGAATGAGTACAGTTTGTGTCTTTTGTGTTAAAAGTCTTAGCTGAGCCTGGGCCTGAGCTTGGGCTAAGGCCTGAGCTTGCACTTGGGCTAAAGCCTGGGCTTGAGCTCTAGCTTGGCCTTGCATTTGAGCAGCAGCTTGCGCCTGAGCTTGTGCTTGAGCCTGTGCCTGAGCGGCTGCCTGTGCAGCTGCTTGAGCCTGCTTTTGTTTTTGTATTTTAGCCTCCAGTTGCTGCTTGACCACCATTTTTTGTGTCATTACCGGAGTGCTAGTAGTGGTTGAGGTTGTGGTCGTGGTATTCAAATTGTTTATAATCTGCAATTGATTATTCGGTTTCTTGTTGACTATGGGCACTGGTACCACCACTGATTTCACCGGATTCGTTTGAGTTTTAATGGTTAATTTGGCTGGTGTTGTGATATCCTTAAGATGTGGATGTGGCTGCTGCAGTAGAGTTAAAGTTTGTGGTATCATTTTATTGTTATTATTGTTGTTGGCCCCTATTGGGTTCGGTGTGGTAGTGGTGGCTATTAAAGTGATTTGTTGTGTTGGCATGGCATTAACCAGTTGTGCTGTAAGGGTTTGCTGTTGGTAGGAGGGCGTTGAGGAGGCCGCCACCATATTTTTGTTTAAAGTTATATTGGCAGCTACTGTTGCCGCAGGTGATTGTGTTTGCTGCTGCTGTTGTTGTTGTTGTATATTCACCTGTTGCTGTTGTTTTTTTCTTATTTCCAATAGTTCCTGCTGTGACCTTTGCAGTTGCCTTTGTAATTCATCGATTTTTCTTTGTTGTTCTCGTAGCAATTCCTCATTGGATAAAATAATGGTGGCGGTTTGTGGTTGGGGTGGTATGACTGTCTGCAAAGTCATGGGTTGTGGTGAATCGACCTGTTGCTGCACTACATCCATTTGCTCTTGTTCCAACGTACTATTGGGTTTAGGCGAATTGATATCAGATTGATCCATGGCTTCTACTGTAGCAGAGTTATTTTCTGAATTATTTGCATTATCTAAGTTTTCCAAAGGCAAATAGGGCCTTAATCTTTCTATCAGTTGAGGCTTGGGTCCCGATACTGGCAAATTACGTTTCTTCAAATGCATTTTCAAATCTGATACTTTCATTTTTTCCAAACGTGTGGTATCGGGCAAGGAAGAAGCACAGGACTCGGCATAACTGGTGCAGGGACTAGGCGGTATGGAAGAAGTTACCGATAGGGCTGGTGAGGGTAAAGGAGGAGGTCTGGGTGCCGCTGCTACCCCTCCTGTAGTTGCTGCCATTATGCCTTGTCCGCTAGAGGCTGTTTCTGCTGCCTGCCCTGCATTATTTCCCCCATTATTGGGTGTGGTTAAGGCCAAAGTTGTGCAAGAGTTAGCCGTGGCTGTGGTTACCGTGTTAATAACATTACTGCCCGTTTTACTGGCTGTACTCACCACACTGGAGGTGGGTGTGGTCGATGCCGCGCTAGTGGCTGGTATTATGGATTGATTTTTATTTAAAGTTTCCAAAAACTTTAAAAGACAATTCTGCTGCTCCAGCATTAACTGATAAGAAGTTTCCTCGGTACTGGCACTACTTTCGCTGGACAATTTATGCGCGGCACTGGGTGGTCCTTTATATTCATGGAATTTTATAGTTCTAGCTTTAGATACTGGTTTTGATTTGGATTTTTTGCGGTTTTATCTTTACCGGGAGCATCTGATTTAGCTATTTGCAAAGCTGGTGATTGTATGACTGGTCGCGGGGTAACACTTTGGGGTGGAGAAGAGATAGAAGAAAGAGGACTTAGTGTAGAGGTGGAAGAGGCAAATGAACAGGGTGAATTAACCATGGGCAAGTAGTGGGAGGTGGCGGTGCCGGCCACTGATTGGCAAAGTTCCTCATATAAATTGGAGGTCTCCTGCTTAACCTTTATGGCCAAATTATTAGGTAAGGGAGGGGGAGGAGGTGGTGGTATATAATTCGATTTCAAAGAACTTAATTTATTTTGTCCCACAGGTGTAGAAGTAACCATTAACTGGCCTGCTGAAGTGGGTATGCTCAATGCTACTGTAACTATACCCGCCGAGGCTGCTGCAGCCTGTAAAACATCTCCTGCCGTAGAAGATGTGCTGGTATTTGTCAGTCCTGTAGAAGAGTTGGTGGCGGCCACCGCCATTGAACCCTCCACCCTAGGCGGTGTTTGCCTCGTATCACTTTCCGATGATTGTGAATCATCTTCGAATGTAACATAACTATTGGGATGTTGAGGCCGGGTTAATAAACCCTCACTGGTCGCCTTAAAAGTAACCAAACCCTCTTTCACTATTTTCTCTATGGGTTTTTCGGTATGTAAAATATTTTTCTTTATCAACTCCAACGGTCCCGGGCGATGTTGTATTTGTGAATTGAGCTGATCGGCCAAGCGGGCTTTCTTAAGCATACGCTGTTTTTCCGCCAGACTAGGATCGATATGACATTCATCTTCTTCTAGAATATGACGTCTTTCTAGATCTTCTCTGTTGGGCCGTTGCTGTATTTTGGCTTTTAATAAGTCACTGGTTTTGGCACGTTCCAATTGTTTGCATTGTTCATGGATGGCGGGTGAAGTTTTTAAGGCTGCATGAAACAAAAAATAATAAAGTCAAAGTATTAGTCGAAATGGAACAAAAGAAGGATGAAATGTTTTTTGTTTTCCGAGGATTTTTTTCATTCTTATTTTATTTGTGTACAATTTATTTAAATCATATTCCAACAAAATGTATTTTTATTGTTTTATGGTATTTTCTTTTCCCAGTAAACGAAAAACCTACGCGACGCACAGTGGTTCAGAAATTAAGAAAATATGAGCTTGCGAAATAGGGATAAATGAAATTCTCTTTCATCTTGTGACAAATAGTCCAGTTCAGTTCTAATTCATTTCTAGTTCAGTTCTAGTTTAGTTCTAGTTCAGTTCTAGTTTAGTTCTAGTTCAGTTCTAGTTCAGTTCTAGTTCAGTTCTAGTTCTAGTTCAGTTCTAGTTCAGTTCTAGTTCAGTTCTAGTTCAGTTCAAGTTCAGTTCTAGTTCAGTTCTAGTTCAGTTCTAGTTCAATTCTAGTTCAGTTCTAGTTCAGTTCAAGTTCAGTTCTAGTTCAGTTCTAGTTCAGTTCTAGTTCAGTTCTAGTTCAGTTCTAGTTCAGTTCTAGTTCGGTTCTAGTTCAGTTCTAGTTCAGTTCTAGTTCAGTTCTAGTTCAGTTCTAGTTCAGTTCTAGTTCAGTTCTAGTTCAGTTCTAGTTCAGTTCTAGTTCAGTTCTAGTTCAGTTCAAGTTCAGTTCTAGTTCAGTTCTAGTTCAGTTCAAGTTCAGTTCAAGTTCAGTTCTAGTTCAGTTCTAGTTCAGTTCGAGTTCAGTTCTAGATCAGTTCTAGTTCAGTTCTAGTTCAGTTCTAGTTCAGTTCTAGTTAAGTTCTAGTTCAGTTCTAGTTCAGTTCTAGTTCAGTTCTAGTTCAGTTCTAGTTCAGTTCTAGTTAGTTCTAGTTCAGTTCTAGTTCAGTTCTAGTTCAGTTCTAGTTTCATTCTAGTTCAGTTCTAGTTCAGTTCTAGTTCAGTTCTAGTTCAGTTCTAGTTCAGTTCTAGTTCAGTTCTAGTTCAGTTCTAGTTCAGTTCTAGTTCAGTTCTAGTTCAGTTTAGTTCAGTTCTAGTCAGTTCTAGTTCAGTTCTAGTTCAGTTCTAGTTCAGTTCTAGTTCAGTTCTAGTTCAGTTCTAGTTCAGTTCTAGTTCAGTTAGTTCTAGTTCAGTTCTAGTTCAGTTCTAGTTCAGTTCTAGTTCAGTTCTAGTTCAGTCTCTAGTTCAGTTCTAGTTCAGTTCTAGTTCAGTTCTAGTTAGTTCAGTTCTAGTTCAGTTCTAGTTCAGTTCTAGTTCAGTCTAGTTCAGTTCTAGTTCAGTTCTAGTTCAGTTCTAGTTCGGTTCTAGTTCAGTTCTAGTTCAGTTCTAGTTCAGTTCTAGTTCAGTTCTAGTTCAGTTCTAGTTCAGTTCTAGTTCAGTTCTAGTTCAGTTCTAGTTCAGTTCTAGTTCAGTTCTAGTTCAGTTCTAGTTCAGTTCTAGTTCAGTTCTAGTTCAGTTCTAGTTCAGTTCTAGTTCAGTTCTAGTTCAGTTCTAGTTCAGTTCTAGTTCAGTTCTAGTTCAGTTCTAGTTCAGTTCTAGTTCAGTTCTAGTTCAGTTCTAGTTCAGTTCTAGTTCAGTTCTAGTTCAGTTCTAGTTCAGTTCTAGTTCAGTTCTAGTTCAGTTCTAGTTCAGTTCTAGTTCAGTTCTAGTTCAGTTCTAGTTCAGTTCTAGTTCAGTTCTAGTTCAGTTCTAGTTCAGTTCTAGTTCAGTTCTAGTTCAGTTCTAGTTCAGTTCTAGTTCAGTTCTAGTTCAGTTCTAGTTCAGTTCTAGTTCAGTTCTAGTTCAGTTCTAGTTCAGTTCTAGTTCAGTTCTAGTTCAGTTCTAGTTCAGTTCTAGTTCAGTTCTAGTTCAGTTCTAGTTCAGTTCTAGTTCAGTTCTAGTTCAGTTCTAGTTCAGTTCTAGTTCAGTTCTAGTTCAGTTCTAGTTCAGTTCTAGTTCAGTTCTAGTTCAGTTCTAGTTCAGTTCTAGTTCAGTTCTAGTTCAGTTCTAGTTCAGTTCTAGTTCAGTTTTAGTTCAGTTCTAGTTCAGTTCTAGTTCAGTTCTAGTTCAGTTCTAGTTCAGTTCTAGTTCAGTTCTAGTTCAGTTCTAGTTCAGTTCTAGTTCAGTTCTAGTTCAGTTCTAGTTCAGTTCTAGTTCAGTTCTAGTTCAGTTCTAGTTCAGTTCTAGTTCAGTTTCTAGTTCAGTTCTAGTTCAATTCTAGTTCACTTCTAGTTCAGTTCTAGTTCAGTTCTAGTTCAGTTCTAGTTCAGTTCTAGTTCAGTTCTAGTTCAGTTCTAGTTCAGTTCTAGTTCAGTTCTAGTTTAGTTCTGTTCTAATTCTGTTCTGTTCTAGTTCTGTTCTAATTCTGTTCTAGTTCTGTTCTAGTTCTGTTCTAGTTCTTTTCTAGTTGAGTTCTTAAATTTATACTACTTTCTTATACATACATTTAAACCTTGAGGATTTGCGTTTTGTTTTACTGTTGACCCACTGTTAACTACTACAACATAAAACAGAAAGATCGAAATAAAACTTCTTAAAGTATGCTTTACTTCAACAAAATAAAAATCCCCCAAAGTATGCTAAAATAAAAGACAATGTGCTTTTAGCGAATAATTTTGTCAATTCGTAAATATATAGTAGTACAAACAAATGTTGTTCAACAAACATTTTTTTTTTGCTTTTATTCATTTTTATTGTTTCGCTCAATATTCAACCCACCACCGAAAACTTTTCCAAATATATTTCATCAATATTGTTTGGAAATGAAATTTTATTTGGTGTAAACGTGTTTGAACCAAAAAGAATGTTTTTCTTGTAGATTACTTTCAATTTCTTTTGCATTCGTTGTTATATTTTTCTAAAAAACTTTATTTAAATAATTTTTATTTGCATGAGAGCACTTTTCTTTGGAAAATAATTTAATACCCGTATTTAGCTTTTTTGAGTTCTTTTGTGATTTTAATTTTCTCACTCTAACCGCTTATATTTTGCATAAATTTCAAGACTTGTATAAATATGATTGTCAACGAAATGTTTTATATGTATTGGACATTTAACCCTAAAAAGTTTCTGATAGATTTTATGAGAATTTATGTAAATTTTTTAAATATGAAAAACAAAGTGAACATTTTATGAATTTTATTGAATAACTAGCTATTTATGTAAATATTTAAAAATAAAATTTATAAAAGGTTTATAAAAAATATTCATTCATTCTTTGTGTCAATTGGCTAATATTTATATTTCCATTGAACTTTTTAATAAATACCACTTCTAAAGTGCTGTAAAGTAAGCACTTATACTAAATTTAGTATTTTTTAATTAATTTCTTTGATGTAATGAAAAGTAATTTTCAACTGTCACTTGCAGTATGTATTCCTGTATTCTTAACCTATTGATCTTCGTTTCTATTCAAAAAATAAAAATATTTTTAAATTACTGCATACTTTTAGGTACTGTAAAAAATAAATAAACTAAAGCATACTTTTAACAAAATATTTAAATTTATTACCATTTCTTCTTTATTACTTTTAAAGGTATTTTTATTTACTTTTTAAAGAAAGACATTTACTAGACATTTATTAAAGAAAATGTCTATTCAAATTAAAACAAATAAAATCAGAAATATAAAAATCTCAAAATAAAAGTAAATTCAAATGAAGAGTATAAAAAAATACTTACGTGGTATAATGCCTTGTTCAACAAGCTGTGAATGGGGTCTTCTAACCATTAATTTAACTTTGAGCGCTGCAGGATATTGAGGGTTTATAAAGAAAAAACACACATACACACGTCAAGTACAGCCACAATGTCACATGGAAAAGAAAGAAGAAAAAATAAATTATATTAAAGATAAAAACAAATTATTAGAGATATTTTAAATGTTTAAGGATGAATTTCTTTCAGCGTTGACTGCAATACTATGAACTTTAATAATAATTATTTTGTTTTATAATTTTATCTTTATACAAAGTTATTTCTTCCTTTTAAAATATAAAATACAACTAAAGATTTTCCTTGGCTTTAGAAATTATCTTTAACAATATATGTACGTACATATGTTGTTTGTGTATTAAACTAAGTCGAATCTAAAATACCCTCCATATTAGGGAGTAAATACACACAATCTTCCTTTTATCAACATTTGGGTCAGGTTTTGTTTAGTTCAGTTCTAGTTCAGTTCTAGTTCAGTTCTAGTTCAGTTCTAGTTCAGTTCTAGTTCAGTTCTAGTTCAGTTCTAGTTCAGTTCTAGTTCAGTTCTAGTTCAGTTCTAGTTCAGTTCTAGTTCAGTTCTAGTTCAGTTCTAGTTCAGTTCTAGTTCAGTTCTAGTTCAGCTCTAGTTCAGCTCTAGTTCAGTTCTACTTCAGTTCTAGTTCAGTTCTAGTTCAGTTCTAGTTCAGCTCTAGTTCAGCTCTAGTTCAGTTCTAGTTCAGTTCTAGTTCACTTCTAGTTCAGTTCTAGTTCAGTTCTAGTTCAGTTCTAGTTCAGTTCTAGTTCAGTTCTAGTTCAGTTCTAGTTCAGTTCTAGTTCAGTTCTAGTTCAGTTCTAGTTCAGTTCTAGTTCAGTTCTAGTTCAGTTCTAGTTCAGTTCTAGTTCAGTTCTAGTTCAGTTCTAGTTCAGTTCTAGTTCAGTTCTAGTTCAGATCTAGTTCAGTTCTAGTTCAGTTCTAGTCAGTTCTAGTTCAGTTCTAGTTCAGTTCTAGTTCAGTCTAGTTCAGTTCTAGTTCAGTTCTAGTTCAGTTCTAGTTCAGTTCTAGTTCAGTTCTAGTTCAGTTCTAGTTCAGTTCTACTTCAGTTCTAGTTCAGTTCTACTTCAGTTTCTATCTAGTTCAGTTCTAGTTCTATTCTAGTTCAGTTCTAGTTCAGTTCTAGTTCAGTTCTAGTTCAGTTCTAGTTCAGTTCTACTTCAGTTCTAGTTCAGTTCTACTTCATGTCTAGTTCAGTTCTAGTTCAGTTTCTAGTTTCAGTTCTAGTTCAGTTCTAGTTCAGTTCTAGTTCAGTTCTAGTTCAGTCTAGTTCAGTTCTAGTTCAGTTCTAGTTCAGTTCTAGTTCAGTTCTAGTTCAGTTCTAGTTCAGTTCTAGTTCAGTTCTAGTTCAGTTCTAGTTCAGTTCTAGTTCAGTTCTAGTTCAGTTCTAGTTCAGTTCTAGTTCAGTTCTAGTTCAGGTTCTAGTTCAGTTCTAGTTCAGTTCTAGTTCAGTTCTAGTTCAGTTCTAGTCAGTTCTAGTTCAGTTCTAGTTCAGTTCTAGTTCAGTTTAGTTCAGTTCTAGTTCAGTTCTAGTTCAGTTTCTAGTTCAGTTCTAGTTCAGTTCTAGTCAGTTCTAGTTCAGTTCTAGTTCAGTTCTAGTTCAGTTCTAGTTCAGTTCTAATTCAGTTCTAGTTCAGTTCTAGTTCAGTTCTAGTTCAGTTCTATGTCAGTTCTAGTCAGTTCTACTTCAGTTCTAGTTCAGTTCTAGTTCAGTTCTAGTTCAGTTCTAGTTCAGCTCTAGTTCAGTTCTAGTTCAGTTCTAGTTCAGTTCTAGTTCAGTTCTAGTTCAGTTCTAGTTCAGTTCTAGTTCAGTTCTAGTTCAGTTCTAGTTCAGTTCTAGTTCAGTTCTAGTTCAGTTCTAGTTCAGTTCTAGTTCAGTTCTAGTTCAGTTCTAGTTCAGTTCTAGTTCAGTTCTAGTTCAGTTCTAGTTCAGTTCTAGTTCAGTCTAGTTCAGTTCTAGTAGTTCAGTTCTAGTTCAGTTCTAGTTCAGTTCTAGTTCAGTTCTAGTTCATTTCTAGTTCAGTTCTAGTTCAGTTCTAGTTCAGTTCTTGTTCAGTCTAGTTCAGTTCTAGTTCAGTTCTAGTTAGTTCAGTTCTAGTTCAGTTCTAGTTCAGTTCTAGTTCAGTTCAGTTCAGTTCTAGTTCAGTTCTAGTTCAGTTCTAGTTCAGTTCTAGTTCAGTTCTAGTTCAGTTCTAGTTCAGTTCTAGTTCAGTTCTAGTTCAGTTCTAGTTCAGTTCTAGTTCAGTTCTAGTTCAGTTCTAGTTCAGTTCTAGTTCAGTTCTAGTTCAGTTCTAGTTCAGTTCTAGTTCAGTTCTAGTTCAGTTCTAGTTCAGTTCTAGTTCAGTTCTAGTTCAGTTCTAGTTCAGTTCTAGTTCAGTTCTAGTTCAGTTCTAGTTCAGTTCTAGTTCAGTTCTAGTTCAGTTCTAGTTCAGTTCTAGTTCAGTTCTAGTTCAGTTCTAGTTCAGTTCTAGTTCAGTTCTGTTTCAGTTCTAGTTCAGTTCTAGTTCAGTTCTAGTTCAGTTCTAGTTCAGTTCTAGTTCAGTTCTAGTTCAGTTCTAGTTCAGTTCTAGTTCAGTTCTAGTTCAGTTCTAGTTCAGTTCTAGTTCAGTTCTAGTTCAGTTCTAGTTCAGTTCTAGTTCAGTTCTAGTTCAGTTCCAGTTCAGTTCTAGTTCAGTTCTAGTTCATTTTATAATTTCAATGGAACTTATTTAAATATTTCTCGTTGTTACTTATCTAAAGATTAGTTCAAATATTCACAATTTTGCTACAAATGTTGCCTAGGTTATAAAAAAACTTGATAATACTCATAAATCTTAAGGATAACAGGCTATCCACCAACCAACCACCACCATTTAAATTATAATAAGTTTTTTTATAATTTCCTTCTATATCCATTGGTTTGTGTAGTTAAATGTGTTTTTATTTGTTTTTCTTTATCCATTCTAAGGTCTTATTTATGAATTTAAATAGGACCACAAACGAGTCACTGGAAATAAATAACTTAAACTTTGGTTAGTGGTAGTAAATGGTGGCAGTGGTTTGAACAAATTTGAATGTGTTTTACAACTATTCATAAACAACAGAGACACTGCACTGCGACAGGTTAATTTCAAATTTACAGCAGTTCTAGAGTAAAAGCATTTAAAACAGAATTATAAGGAAAATAAAATATGATTAAAAAATATCAAACTTAGTTTGTCACTAAATGAACATATTAAAAGATATAATTTGTTTGTCTTAAAAAAAAATTTTACTTCCTATTTATAAATGGTCCAATAATGGACAGTTACTGGACAAATTCTAGATTTCCATCGACTCATATTCGAATTAATTATTTTCAAATATTGAAGCAAAGTTTTGAAGTTCTAACAAGTGTATAAACTTCTGCGGTTGTTTAACAACTACAAATGCCATGACATTGCCATCTTCCTACATCTTAAGGCAAAATAGAAACTTGAGGAAAAATAACGCATACATAAAAGAATCAAATAGCCATACACTTAAAGGGGTTTCCAACAAGTGCAGGTTGGAATAGCAAAACCTTTAACAATCATGAAAATAAATTTTTAGTATTTAAAAGTGTCGTACTAGTGAAAGTTAATATTAAACCTATCTTACGGGAAAACCCTGTACTATATAATACTTATACTATTCAAACTGGACTGCTAACTTATGTGTATGTGCACACAAAATGAAGTGCATACGACATAAAGTTAGACACTTCGACCAACAGTCTTGTGGTATTTTTGAACATATGAGCAAAAATAATGAATTGGTTTGTTTACACATCTTTTGATTATGACAGCACATAACCACACAAGTCTTTCAAGATGCAATCAACATATGGAAACTAACGATTTGGTATAAACATAAATATAGATAAATTAAGTAAACAAGTATTTTTGCAAATTTAAATAAATATTTAAATTATTTTAAAGAAAACTATTATCGTTATTTTTTAAAATTGCATAAATATAATTG
The DNA here is from genome assembly GCF_015586225.1 of Lucilia sericata. Taxonomy (NCBI): domain Eukaryota; kingdom Metazoa; phylum Arthropoda; class Insecta; order Diptera; family Calliphoridae; genus Lucilia; species Lucilia sericata. The sequence continues at coordinate 35,032 of NW_023994431.1, read as the reverse complement.
CTTTGAAAAAATGTACAGGAACTACAAATTAAAAAAGAATATAGTTTAGTATATAGAATGTAGATAGAGATTATAGACTGTCTGGTCTATAGACAAAACACTACAGACTATCTACTAGACTATAGACTAGACTATAGACTAGACTTTAGACTAGACTATAGACTAGACTATAGACTAGACTATAGACTAGACTATAGACTAGCCTATAGACTAGACTATAGACTAGACTATAGACTAGACTATAGACTAGACTATAGAGTAGACTATAGACTAGCCTATAGACTAGACTATAGACTAGACTATAGACTAGACTATAGACTAGACTATAGACTAGACTATAGACTAGACTATAGACTAGACTATAAGACTATAGACTAGACTATAGACTAGACTATAGACTAGACTATAGACTAGACTAGACTATAGACTAGACTAGACTATAGACTAGACTAGACTATAGACTAGACTAGACTAGACTAGACTAGACTAGACTAGACTAGACTAGACTAGACTAGACTAGACTAGACTAGACTAGACTAGACTAGACTAGACTAGACTAGACTAGACTAGACTAGACTAGACTAGACTAGACTAGACTAGACTAGACTAGACTAGACTAGACTAGAATAGACTAGACTAGAATATAGACTAGACTATAGACTAGACTATAGACTAGACTATAGACTAGACTATAGACTAGACTATAGACTAGACTATAGACTAGACTATAGACTAGACTATAGACTAGACTATAGACTAGACTATAGACTAAGACTATAGACTAGACTATAGACTAGACTATAGACTAGACTATAGACTAGACTATAGACTAGACTATAGACTAGACTATAGAATAGACTATAGACTAGACTATAGACTAGACTATAGACTAGACTATAGACTAGACTATAGACTAGACTATAGACTAGACTATAGACTAGACTATAGACTAGACCTATAGACTAGACTATAGACTAGACTATAGACTAGACTATAGACTAGACTATAGACTAGACTATAGACTAGACTATAGACTAGACTATAGACTAGACTATAGACTAGACTATAGACTAGACTATAGACTAGACTATAGACTAGACTATAGACTAGACTATAGACTCGGACTTAGACTAGACTATAGACTAGACTATAGACTAGACTATAGGACTAGACTATAGACTAGACTATAGACTAGACTATAGACTAGACTATAGACTAGACTATAGGACTAGACTATAGACTAGACTATAGACTAGACTATAGACTAGACTATAGACTAGACTATAGACTAATATAGACTAATAGACTAGACTATTAGACTAGACTATAGACTAGACTATAGACTAGACTATAGACTAGCCTATAGACTAGACTATAGACTAGACTATAGACTAGACTATAGACTAGACTATAGACTAGACTATAGACTAGACTATAGACTAGACTATAGACTAGACTATAGACTAGACTATAGACTAGACTATAGACTAGACTATAGACTAGGACTATAGACTAGACTATAGACTAGACTATAGACTAGACTATAGACTAGACTATAGACTAGACTATAGACTAGACCTATAGACTAGACTATAGACTACACTATAGATTACACTATAGATTACACTATAGACTTGACTTTGCTACCTAAAAGAATTTCCATTCGACTTATTTTCTTCTTATAACTAAATAATAAAATATCTTGATTTTCAGCAACAAAATTTTATGAAAAATAATGGAATAAACAAAAAAAAAAAACATTTCTTATTAAATGTTTATTTAATTAACACATTAGCAAACAAATTAATTTGTACCATAAATTTGTTTGTATTTAAAATCTAATTTGTTTGTATGAAAATATAAAGCGCAAAACGACTGAATACGTAATATGTATTATGACTCGGCTGCGTATGAGTTTTTTGCTGAAAGAAAAAAATCATACAAATATTACTCATACGTCTAAGTAAACATATGCTGAAGAAAAACGTCTAATTTGCAGTTAAAATAATTTCTTTATTTGTTAATTAAATGATTTTGAGAAGAATTAACATAAAATAAAACTTTTAATTAAGCAGCCAAGAAGTAGAAAAACAATTTGTGTTTTGAATTAAGTCATAATTATTGTTAATCTCAATAAAAAAATAGACCTAACGTCTTGAAACAGGCACAAAACCAAGAACTTTAACCATTTCATGTTTGGTTTTCTATTTATGTTGTTTTAATTTTTAATGTATTAACACTAGATAATGTGCTGAAAAGTAGCTCTAATATATAATTTATTCCTGGAATAATCTATTGCCTTATCTTTAACATAAAACAGAAAAATACATTAACGTATCTATCCCTTAAGGATTATAGCATAATAAAAATGTCTAAAATAACATTGTCCTAATTTCAAATTCAATGTTAAGGAGTCACTGTCATCACCATCCCAAATGTTTTCAAACAGTTTTATTTTGCTGATTTCTGGCCTAATTTTCACTTTTTTTTTGAATTTCCTCATTGTTTTTTCTTTTGCAAGCAAGAAATTAAAAACCTCAAATGCGTGACAACAAATATGACAGACGACAGCAGGCGACAGTTTATTTTACACTCAATGACGCCATTAAAACAAATAAACAAGCAACTTAAAACCAACAATAACTACAATAACAAATTATAAAATATAATTTTTATTTATTTGCTGTATAATTTTGTTTTTCTTAGAACTGAGGACACACACTTTCAGAAACAAACAAATTAAAGGAATAAAATAAAATGAATTGAAACGAAAAAAGAACAAAATCAAGATAAAATAATGAAATTATAAATAATGATGTAGTATAACAGGTCAACGTAAGAACAACAAGTAAATAACACTCAGTATAAGTACATAAGAGAAATTGAAGAAATGTGGGCGATAATTGGTTGCTTTTTGCTAAAAGTAGTTGCGAGTGTTAACAAAGTGTGTCTATAAATATCAGGGAGCGGTAAATAAAGTCACCGGCGACTGAAACTCTTAACAGAAGGCAAGTGAGAATCTATATTTTAAATCAGCACAGGGTACTCTTAAAGCCGACCTCTGTTCAGTATTCTATACGTATTGTCTTACTTACTAAATCTAGTAGGAATGTCATAAAGTTTTGCTTTCTTTCCTGAGTTGTATTATTTTTGTTTTTAAATAAATATTACATTTTGTAAGCATAGGTTAGATTTCATTAAAACGTATTAACATACTAAGACTGCTCTAAATACCTCTTACGAAGTGTTTAATTTTATATTATTTTTCGGCTCTCTCTTTTAGTTTCTTATATAGTGAAACTGTAATGAATTTACTTGGACGTATGAGTATTATTTGCATGAGTTTCATTATACATAACACTCATACGCAGCAAAGTCATATGGTGTTTAATATACTGTTATACAAAGAATATTTTATACACAACTATTATACTCAAGATTAAAAATTGAGACTACAATCCAGTCTATACACCAGACTCTTATACGGGATATAGCCCAGACTATAGTCCAAACTGTAAAACAAACTATATATATACTAACGGCCAGACTATAAACGAGACAAGAGTCCAGACTATAGACTAGACTATAAACCAGACTATAGATCATACTATAGACCAGATTATAATCCAGACTATAAACGAAGCTAGAATTCATACTATGGACAAGATAACACTCCAGACTATAGTACATACTATAGACAAGATAATAGACCAAACTAGGGGTCAGACTATAGTACATACTATAGACAAGATAATAGACCAAACTAGGGGTCAGACTATAGTCCGGACTGTAGACCAGCCTGTAATCCATACTATATACCGGACTACAGACCCGACTATACACCAGACTAGACTAGACTAGACTATAGACTAGACTATAGACTAGACTATAGACTAGACTATAGACTAGACTATAGACTAGACTATAGACTAGACTATAGACTAGACTATAGACTAGACTATAGACTAGACTATAGACTAGACTATAGACTAGACTATAGACTAGACTATAGACTAGACTATAGACTAGACTATAGACTAGACTATAGACTAGACTATAGACTAGACTATAGACTAGACTATAGACTAGACTATAGACTAGACTATAGACTAGACTATAGACTAGACTATAGACTAGACTATAGACTAGGCTATAGACTAGGCTATAGACTAGACTATAGACTAGACTATAGACTAGACTATAGACTAGACATTAGACTAGACTATAGACTAGACTATAGACTAGACTATAGACTAGACTATAGACTAGACTATAGACTAGACTATAGACTAGACTATAGACTAGACTATAGACTAGACTATAGACTAGACTATAGACTAGACTATAGACTAGACTATAGACTAGACTATAGACTAGACTATAGACTAGACTATAGACTAGACTATAGACTAGACTATAGACTAGACTATAGACTAGATTATAGACTAGACTATAGACTAGACTATAGACTAGACTATAGACTAGACTATAGACTAGACTATAGACTAGACTATAGACTAGACTATAGACTAGACTATAGACTATAGACTAGACTATAGACTAGACTATAGACTAGACTATAGACTAGACTATAGACTAGACTATAGACTAGACTATAGACTAGACTATAGACTAGACTATAGACTAGACTATAGACTAGACTATAGACTAGACTATAGACTAGACTAGACTAGACTATAGACTAAACTATAGACTAGACTATAGACTAGACTATAGACTAGACTATAGACTAGACTATAGACTAGACTATAGACTAGACTATAGACTAGACTATAGACTAGACTATAGACTAGACTATAGACTAGACTATAGACTAGACTATAGACTAGACTATAGACTAGACTATAGACTAGACTATAGACTAGACTATAGACTAGACTATAGACTAGGCTATAGACTAGGCTATAGACTAGACTATAGACTAGACTATAGACTAGACTATAGACTAGACATAGACTATAGACTAGACTATAGACTAGACTATAGACTAGACTATAGACTAGACTATAGACTAGACTATAGACTAGACTATAGACTAGCTATAGACTAGACTATAGACTAGACTATAGACTAGACTATAGACTAGACTATAGACTAGACTATAGACTAGACTATAGACTAGACTATAGACTAGACTATAGACTAGACTATAGACTAGACTATAGACTAGACTATAGACTAGACTATAGACTAGACTATAGACTAGACTATAGACTAGACTATAGACTAGACTATAGACTAGACTATAGACTAGACTATAGACTAGACTATAGACTAGACTATAGACTAGACTATAGACTAGACTATAGACTAGACTATAGACTAGACTATAGACTAGACTATAGACTAGACTATAGACTAGACTATAGACTAGACTATAGACTAGACTATAGACTAGACATAGACTAGACTATAGACTAGACTATAGACTAGACTATAGACTAGACTATAGACTAGACTATAGACTAGACTATAGACTAGACTATAGACTATCTAGACTATAGACTAGACTATAGACTAGACTATAGACTAGACTATAGACTAGACTATAGACTAGACTATAGACTAGACTATAGACTATACTATAGACTAGACTATAGACTATAGACTAGACTAGACTATAGACTAGACTATAGACTATAGACTAGACTATAGACTAGACTATAGACTAGACTATAGACTAGACTATAGACTAGACTATAGACTAGACTATAGACTAGATTATAGACTAGACTATAGACTAGACTATAGACTAGACTATAGACTAGACTATAGACTAGACTATAGACTAGACTATAGACTAGACTATAGACTAGACTATAGACTAGACTATAGACTAGACTATAGACTAGACTATAGACTAGACTATAGACTAGACTATAGACTAGACTATAGACTAGACTATAGACTAGACTATAGACTAGACTATAGACTAGACTATAGACTAGACTATAGACTAGACTATAGACTAGACTATAGACTAGACTATAGACTAGACTATAGACTAGACTATAGACTAGACTATAGACTAGACTATAGACTAGACTATAGACTATACTATACTAGACTATGACTAGACTATAGACTAGACTATAGACTAGACTATAGACTAGACTATAGACTAGACTATAGACTAGACTATAGACTGGACTATAGACTAGACTATAGACTAGACTATAGACTAGACTATAGACTAGCCTATATAACCGAGTTATTAAAGTCTATAGTCAAAACTATTAAGTTTAAACGATTTTCGAGATTATATATCAGACTGCAATCGAAAATATAGACCAGACTATAGTCAAATCTACATGTATGTATATAGACCGAACTAAATTCTATACTTTAAAACAAAGACAAATCGTGTTTTCTATAGAAAACACAAATATTTTGTAAAAATTTTTCCTAATTTAAAACAAAAATTTTTAAAATATTTATTGTTTTACAAAAATGATAAAATATTTTACAAAATTTTCCATTCAACATTGAAAAAGTTTTACCATTAATAAACATTTAAAAGTGGGTGTGTTACATTAGGTAATAATAAAAAATTCCTAGAAATTAAAAAAACCCACATTACAACCACCACCATCAAGAAAATGTCTCAAATTGTCTTTATTTACAAATAAAATTTCCATGATCTAATTTTTAAGAAAACAACATCATAAAAGATCGAACGTAAAATTTTCTAAAGAATTGTTTTAGATTTGTTTACAACATTGTTTTGTTTTTCTTCTAAAAATCGATTAAGCGCCAAAAACACTGAAAAAAACATAAACTAAACAGCTAAACGTGTGTAAATTTGTGGTGTTGTAATTTGGAGGTGTTTCTCATTAAATGGTAGAAAAAAAAATAATTAATTTAAAAGTAAATTGTTGAAAACAACATTTGTATAATAAAAACTTGAAAAAAAAATAAAAACAATTTAATTTGTTTTCATAAAAAAAAAAAAAAAAAAAAAACTTAAATGATTTAGGCCGGCCGGTTAGGTTAACTAGACATTATTGCAAGAATACATGTTGCGTGTATTTTTTTTCACTTATAGTCATTTAGGCACCATATTCTTCATCATCAGCATTATGGTCATTAGCCATTTTTATTCATTTGGGGCATTGGCAACAAGCACCATTATCTTCAATCTAAATATCTTCTACATTCATGTTGTTTTTATATTCGAATTTTATTTTATTTCTTTGGTTTTATTGTTTTGTTCTTGATCAATTAGATTTTGGCATTTTTATTACTTTTGACAACATCTCAGCATATAAAACGCACAATTTTATTCTTCCACTTTCGCTCGTTTATAGCTGTGTTTTTGTTATTTAGACACTTTCATTTAATGTTTGATTGGTTGTGGTAATAAAACGAAAATCAAACACGCAAAAATTAATAATTTATTTGTTAGAGACACTTAAAACGTACGCAGCATTTGATTTTACAATCGAATCAATATGTTTAATATCATTAATTAAATATTGTGGATAAGAAGACAGATACTACTAGTTGATTGGTAATATTATGGGGGGTATAAGAGAATTTGTAAATGAAATAAATTCTGAACTGTTATAGAGATAGATGATAGACAGGCTTAAACAATGGGTGATGGGTTCAGTGAACTGAAAATAAAGGGGAAAAATGAACTTAAATAACCGTTTTTTTTTCTTTAACTTGAGTATAACAGTTTTTGTATAAAGAATTTGCTGAAAACTAAAACTTTCTGTATGATCGTTTTATAGAAAATTTTTAGTATAACAGTTTTCACAATATGTAATTTTGTATATAACAGTTATCTGTATAAAAAATTTTGAATTTTTATAAAAGTTTTAATGGATAAATTATTATAACAGTTTTTCATTTCTATTTCTCGATAAAAAAATTATGTATAACAGTTTCAAGTTTTTATATAACAGTTTTCTCTATCGAAAATTTTATTTATAACAGCTTTTTATAGAAACAAGTTTTCATACTACTTTTTCTGTAGGAAATTTTTGTGTATAACAGTTTACTTATGGGAAATTTAGTGTGTTACAGTTTCTCAATAAAAAATGTTTACATTAATGTAAACTGTTAGTGTATAACAGTTAATTTTATTGAAAATTTAATATTTGAAAGTTTTCTCTATAAAATACATTGTGTATAACAGTTAACCATATAGAAAATTCAGTATATAACAGTTTTCTCTACAAAAATGCTATGTATAACAGTTTTTTATAATAATAATGTTGTGTAAAGCTGTTTGCTTTATAAAAATGAGTTTGTATAACAGTTTTTTCTATTGAAATTTTAATGTATTAAAGTGTATAACAGTTTTGTTTATTGAAAATCAAGTGTTTAACATGTTTCTTTTAAAATGTTGTTCAAAGCTGTTTGATTTATAAAAATGTTTTCACCATAAAAATTTCTTTATAACAGTTTACTTTATTGAAAATTTAGGTTATAATCTTTTTTCTATTAAAAATGTTGTGTAAAGCAGTTTGCCTTTACAAAATTGTTATTGTATAACAGTTTTCTCCATGAAAATGTTGAGTATAACAGTTTTCCTTACAAAAAAATTTTGTGTAACAATTTTTTCTATTGAAAATTTTAAAAATTAAAGTTTTTTCTACAGGAATTTTGTGTATAACAGTTTACTTTATTGAACATTTTGCGTTAAAGTTTTATTTTTAGAAACTGTGGTGTATAACAGTTTTCTCTATAAACATGTTGTGAATAATAGTTTTATTTTGAGAAACTTTTGTGTATTTTTGTCTCTATAGACCACTTTGTATATAACAGTTCTCTTTATGGACACTAAGCAGTCCAATTATTTAAGTTCTCTGCTTATCCTGCTCTCTGCTTTTCTTTAATGAGAAAACTTTTCTTTGGCAATTTACAAAAACTAACCATTAATTGCGAAAAACATATAAAACAATTTATAAAACTTTGTTAATATGTATTTCCAAAAAATAAAATAACAAAAATACACACGCAAAGTTATCATTAAACTTTTAATCCTTTTTCTAACCAAAAGCCTCATTTAATCCAGCTTTTTTCCTTTTACACCAATTACTCTTAATCTCTCTCCCACTCTTATTTTCAATATGACAGTATAAATACAATATTTATATGGCTCATAACTACTAAACTTTTTCCTGTTCACTTTATTTATTTATTACCTGTAATGACACTCGATTAACATGTCGCTCAGTTGGGTATTAAGGATGCAAATTATTATGCCATTAACCATCATTATGGTTTAGTTTTATTAAGGCTAGTAGCTGAAGTTTTCTTTTTGCATTCCCTTTAATATTTTCCTCTATGTTTTATATTGATTTTATTTAGTTTTCTTTTTTTATGGTCATATTTGTCGACATAACATTAAAAGGACATTATAATAAACAGTATTTAGCTATTATAGTACTAATGGAAGGAGAGAATCCACCAACATAATCTTAAATAAATTTTGTTAGTAGTCTATAGTCTTGTCCTATAGTCCCGTCTATAGTCTAGTCTATATTCTAGTCTATAGTCTAGTCTATAGTCTAGTCTATAGTCTATCAGTCTAGTCTATAGTCTAGTCTATAGTCTAGTCTATAGTCTAGTCTATAGTCTAGTCTATAGTCTAGTCTATAGTCTATAGTCTAGTCTATAGTCTAGTCATAGTCTAGTCTATAGTCTAGTCATAGTCTAGTCTATAGTCTAGTCTATAGTCTAGTCTATAGTCTAGTCTATAGTCTAGTCTATAGTAGTCTAGTCTATAGTTAGTCTATAGTCTAGTCTATTAGTCTGTCTATAGTCTAGTCTATAGTCTAGTCTATAGTCTAGTCATAGTCTAGTCTATAGTCTAGTCTATAGTCTAGTCTATAGTCTAGTCTATAGTCTAGTCTATAGTCTAGTCTATAGTCTAGTCTATAGTAGTCTATAGTCTAGTCTATAGTCTAGTCTATAGTCTAGTCTATAGTCTAGTCTATAGTCTAGTCTATAGTCTAGTCTAAAGCCTAGAACTTTTATATATAAATTTCCTCTATAAAAATGGTATGCATAACGGTTTTGTATCCAAATTTTATTAAAGTTTTCACTATTAAAAGGAATACGTTCTTTAAGTTCCATTTATAGTCCAACGTTATGCTCAAGTAAATTTGCAGAACAAACTGCAGCCATTTAAATTATATTGTAGTCAACAAAACACAATTTTCAGTCATAAAATTAATCTTTATTACGACTACAGGCTGTATGAAGTCAAATTCCGGAATTGTACGGCATTTTAAACAAACAAACAAACAAACAAACATGTTGATAAAACCAATAGCAAATTTTGTGACACATTGACAAAACAAGCAAACCCAGCAAACAAGATGTTTGATATCAAATTGAAAATGTTTTGATAATGATCGTTTAAAAATAGCCTCTAGGTTTAAGAATTAAATTTAGTATCTTTAATCTAATTTAATCTTGTTGCTTCAATGTCGAATTAAGATCTTATTTTAGACTTTTGAGCCCTTTGATAATAAATAAAACTAATTGTTTACAAAGTTCGAACTATGTTACGAATAAAACGATTTATCGATAACATCTGATTACAAATTGAAAATACTGAATGCAAATATAAAATTCACGTCTCTATTTAGATTTAAAAAACCTTTCAGTTATTGCATTTCTTAACAACCATTATCCAACCACAATATATTTTGTTCATTGGTTAACTACCACACGAACCTACAGCCTTGACAGTCCATTGCATACATTTGCATAAACAAATAACAGTTTAAGATGAAACCTAGAGATACAGGTTGTTTTCAACAAATAGACAACATGTTGATAGCTATTATAAGCAACAAGTGGAAGTAAGGGGTATATGGGTGCTTCTATCAAAATAGAGAATAGTGTGGGAGTGGGAAAAAGGAGGCGTTACAATTATAATTATTACTGTAAGGCTGCTATCACCATTTCTGTGTGAGTGGACGCGGCCCCAGTCGTCGTTGTTTTTATTGTGAAAATAAATGTAAACAATATAAAATAACTCTACAACGTATGGTTGAATGTTTTTAATGCATATCACGTAATCGATTACGTTTGTACGAGTAATAAAATAATAAAAGCAACAACAAGCACAACAAAAAGATCTAAAACCAAGAACAAGATGTTGAAGAACAGCAACAACAAGCAGCTGTGAATATTAGGGTGGTCCAATTAAAAACTTCATAGTTCTAGTCATTAGTCTCTTTTATAGTCTAGCCTATAGCCTAGTCTATAGTAGGCCTATAGCCTAGTCTATAGTCTAGTCTTATAGTTCTAGTCTATAGTCTCTAGCCTATAGTCTCGTCTAGTAGTTCGTCTATAGTCTCGTCTATAGTCTAGTCTATAGTCTCGTCTAGTCTAGTCTAGTCTATAGTCCTCGTTATAGTCAGTCTATAGTCTAGTCTATAGTCTAGTCTATAGTCTAGTCTATAGTCTTAGTCTATAGTCTAGTCTATAGTCTAGTCTATAGTCGAGTCTATAGTCTATTCTTATTAGTCTAGTCTCTAGTCTAGTCTATAGTCTATTCTATAGTCTAGTCTATAGTCTAGTCTATAGTTCTAGTCCTAATAGTCTCGTCTATAGTCTAGTCTATAGTCTAGTCTATAGTCTAGTCTATAGTCTAGTATATAGTCTATTCTATAGCGTAATCTATAGTTTAGTCTATAGTCTAGTCTATAGTCTAGTCTATAGTCTAGTCTATAGTCTAGTCTATAGTCTAGTCTATAGTCTAGTCTATAGTCTAGTCTATAGTCTAGTCTATAGTCTAGTCTATAGTCTAGTCTATAGTCTAGTCTATAGTCTAGTCTATAGTCTAGTCTATAGTCTAGTCTATAGTCTAGTCTATAGTCTAGTCTATAGTCTAGTCTATAGTCTAGTCTATAGTCTAGTCTATAGTCTAGTCTATAGTCTAGTCTATAGTCTAGTCTATAGTCTAGTCTATAGTCTAGTCTATAGTCTAGTCTATAGTCTAGTCTATAGTCTAGTCTATAGTCTAGTCTATAGTCTAGTCTATAGTCTAGTCTATAGTCTAGTCTATAGTCTAGTCTATAGTCTAGTCTATAGTCTAGTCTATAGTCTAGTCTATAGTCTAGTCTATAGTCTAGTCTATAGTCTAGTCTATAGTCTAGTCTATAGTCTAGTCTATAGTCTAGTCTATAGTCTAGTCTATAGTCTAGTCTATAGTCTAGTCTATAGTCTAGTCTATAGTCTAGTCTATAGTCTAGTCTATAGTCTAGTCTAGTCTAGTCTATAGTCTAGTCTAGTCTAGTCTATAGTCTAGTCTATAGTCTAGTCTATAGTCTAGTCTATAGTCTAGTCTATAGTCTAGTCTATAGTCTAGTCTATAGTCTAGTCTATAGTCTAGTCTATAGTCTAGTCTATAGTCTAGTCTATAGTCTAGTCTATAGTCTAGTCTATAGTCTAGTCTATAGTCTAGTCTATAGTCTAGTCTATTGTCTAGTCTATAGTCCAGTCTATGGTCTAGTCTATTGTCTAGTCTATAGTCCAGTCTATAGTCTAGTCTACAGTCTAGTCTATAGTCTAGTCTATTGTCTAGTCTATAGTCCAGTCTATAGTCTAGTCTACAGTCTAGTCTATAGTCTAGTCTATAGTCTAGTCTATAGTCTAGTCTATAGTCTAGTCTATAGTCTAGTCTATAGTCTAGTCTATAGTCTAGTCTATAGTCTAGTCTATAGTCTAGTCTATAGTCTAGTCTATAGTCTAGTCTATAGTCTTGTCTATAGTCTAGTCTATAGTCTAGTCTATAGTCTAGTCTATAGTCTAGTCTATAGTCTAGTCTATAGTCTAATAGTCTAGTCTATAGTCTAGTCTATAGTCTAGTCTATAGTCTAGTCTATAGTCTAGTCTATAGTCTAGTCTAAAGTCTAGTCTATAGTCTAGTCTATAGTCTAGTCTATAGTCTAGTCTATAGTCTAGTCTATAGTCTAGTCTATAGTCTAGTCTATAGTCTAGTCTATAGTCTAGTCTATAGTCTAGTCTATAGTCTAGTCTATAGTCTAGTCTATAGTCTAGTCTATAGTCTAGTCTATAGTCTAGTCTATAGTCTAGTCTATAGTCTAGTCTATAGTCTAGTCTATAGTCTAGTCTATAGTCTAGTCTATAGTCTAGTCTATAGTCTAGTCTATAGTCTAGTCTATAGTCTAGTCTATAGTCTAGTCTATAGTCTAGTCTATAGTCTAGTCCATAGTCTAGTCTATAGTCTAGTCTATAGTCTAGTCTATAGTCTAGTCTATAGTCTAGTCTATAGTCTAGTCTATAGTCTATAGTCTAGTCTATAGTCTAGTCTATAGTCTAGTCTATAGTCTAGACTATAGACTAGTCTATAGTCTAGACTATAGACTAGTCTATAGTCTAGTCTATAGTCTAGTCTATAGTCTAGTCTATAGTCTAGTCTATAGTCTAGTCTATAGTCTAGTCTATAGTCTAGTCTATAGTCTAGTCTATAGTCTAGTCTATTGTCTAGTCTATAGTCTAGTCTATAGTCTAGTCTATAGTCTAGTCTATAGTCTAGTTTATAGTCTAGTCTATAGTCTAGTCTATAGTCTAGTCTATAGTCTAGTCTATCTAGTCTATAGTCTAGTCATAGTCTAGTCTATAGTCTAGTCTATAGTCTAGTCTATAGTCTATTTTATAGTCTAGCCTATAGTCTAGTCTATAGTCTAGTCTATAGTCTAGTCTATAGTCTAGTCTATAGTCTAGTCTATAGTCTAGTCTATAGTCTATAGTCTAGTCTATAGTCTAGGTCTATAGTCTAGTCTATAGTCTAGTCTATAGTCTAGTCTATAGTCTAGTCTATAGTCCAGTTTTAAAAACGTTCTTTTTGAAGAACAAAAGTTGTTGAAATTTGTTCACAAGTGCAACCCTATTACACCCACTATAGCAGGACTTTATAATATTTATATGTATTGTGTCTGTGTGCATGTGTACTACTATATTAATATTTATTATTTTGTTAATTTGTATGTATTTGGTCATTCTCACATGTATATGGTTTATATCTGTGTGTGTTTTATTTGTTTTTTTTTGTGTATATGTATTTAACATCCGTTTACTATCAAAGATTACATTTTGGTTAAAATGATGTGGCTTTTAATTTCAACAAATGTGTGTATATTAACAACAACGAAAAAAACATTTTTGTATTTCATATAATATTTTTTATTTCTATTCAATGAAGCATTAAATGTGTGATAATGTGTGGCGACTTCCTTTTTACAAGATCTTTGACAATTCAGGAAATACGACACTACTAAAGAGGGATTTATTTTGTAATAAACAAGGTAAATGGTTGGTATAGAAAATGTTAAGTGTAGTAAGTAATAATATGAAGGGGGAATGAACGGCACTCGTCAGAGTGTTAAATGGCAATTAAATTGTAATACTAAACCAAGAACTGGTGTATGGAATAGTCTGTGGACTAGCCTATATACTAGTCTATTAACTATTCTATACACTAGTCTATGGACTTGTCTGTGTACTTTGAACTCTATTTAGCTGAATTCACTTTATTATTGTCCCATCCCTGCAAATAATAGTAATTTAATTATTATTTTAACTATGTATTTTACTCAAATCTCTGGTCAAACACTTTAGCTATTAAAAGCTTTTTAGCTCAACTATGCTTCTGCCGCAAAAACCACACAAATATTTACTTTAGTCCTTAGTTTATAAAATAAACTTAAAGTTATAAATAAAAACATTGTTACCCTAAATACAATAAATAATAAAAAATTCCCAAGCAACAAAAACTTTATACCTTTTTTCAACATTTTATTTTCATTTGAAAACAAATTCCTATCTAACCCAAAGCCCGTTTTAATCCAGTAATGAATAAAAAAAACACACAACAGCAAAACTAAATTAAAACTACAATAAGTTTTAAGTTTCAACTAAAATATGCAAGAATTGTGGTTTTCAGGTTGATACCAAAACCGAGAAGACTAAAAATAAATACAAGCCAGAGCATGTTGTTTCCCGAGAGCAACAATTTTTGG
>NW_023994431.1:5000-12500 GCF_015586225.1 Lucilia sericata | reverse complement strand
CTATCTATCTATCTATCTTCTATCTTCTATCTATCTATCTATCTATCTATCTATCTATCTATCTATCTATCTACTATCTATCTATCTATCTATCTATCTATCTATCTATCTATCTATCTATCTATCTATCTATCTATCTATCTATCTATCTATCTATCTATCTATCTATCTTCTATCTATCTATCTATCTATCTATCTATCTATCTATCTATCTATCTATCTATCTATCTATCTATCTATCTATCTTCTATCTATCTATCTATCTATCTATCTATCTATCTATCTATCTATCTATCTATCTATCTATCTATCTATCTATCTATCTATCTATCTATCTATCTATCTATCTATCTATCTATCTATCTCTATCTATCTATCTATCTATCTATCTATCTATCTATCTATCTATCTATCTATCTATCTATCTATCTATCTATCTATCTATCTATCTATATCTATCTAATGTTATGCTGGTTTTAACTATATCAAAAAAAAAATTGTTAGATACAAAATTTCCCGAATAATAGCTTCAGAGTTCGTTTTGTCTGCAACTCTACTACTCTATGTTTGCTGTATTCTCAAAAATGACAAGGATTTAGGATGCTGCAACTTATTTGAAAATTTACAAATTCCAAAGCATAAATTTTTGTTCTCTTTATAATATTCCCACTGTAATGACAACCAAAACTCTCCTATACATCATCCTTTTTAAATATTTTTTAGATAAAAAATAAATGAAAAAATACAAGAAAAATGTTGTTATAATTGCAATTTAAAGATAAAAGGATAAAGTATTAGAACAAAAAAGTTTTTGTTTAAAAGTATGTCCTTAATGTTATGCTTCAATAGACATAATTGAAAAAATGGGAATTCCTAGTAAAACTATAAAAAACCTTATGGTTTTTTTTACTAGATTTCAAGTAAAACATTTCAAGAACAAACAAATTTAACCTTAAACAAATTAAAGAAACTCGATCATTTTACTTCTTTCTAAAAACATTCTTAATCTTTTGCCTTAAAATGATAAAGCAATTTTTCTTAAAAATCCTACACTTTAGTGTCAAAATTAAAACGAATATAAATAATAAATTGTTTGTTTGTTTTCGTTACACTTACATTCTTTATTTTTATCCATTTGTGGCTGTAGAGGACTGGAATCAACAATTGCTTTTGGTGGCGATTGTCTAGGATCATAAAAATCGGAATTTGTGCCATCATCACTGCTGCCTCCCAGAAATGATGCATTTAAACGTTGTTCACCTGTGAAAGACAAATAAAAGGAATCATAATAATGACAATGTCATTTTTAAGATTTATATTGCTTTTTTCTAAAAAGAAATCATAAATCATTGACGGATATTATGAATGCTAACTCATGGCTAAGGGGTAACACTAATGATAAGCGGAAAGCTAGCAGAGTAACAACATGATGAGAAAATTTCCATGAAAATAAATACTCTATAGGTTATTCTAGCCTCCAGTCCAGTCTATAGTCTAGTCTATAGTCTAGTCTATAGTCTAGTCTATAGTCTAGTCTATAGTCTAGTCTATAGTCTAGTCTATAGTCTAGTCTATAGTCTGGTCTATAGTCTAGTCTATAGTCTAGTCTATAGTCTAGTCTATAGTCTAGTCTATAGTCTAGTCTATAGTCTAGTCTATAGTCTAGTCTATAGTCTAGTCTATAGTCTAGTCTATAGTCTAGTCTAGTCTAGTCTATAGTCTAGTCTATAGTCTAGTCTATAGTCTAGTCTATAGTCTAGTCTATAGTCTACTATAGTCTAGTCTATAGTCTAGTCTATCTAGTCTATAGTCTAGTCTATAGTCCAGTCTATAGTCTAGTCTATAGTCTAGTCTATAGTCTAGTCTATAGTCTAGTCTATAGTCTAGTCTATAGTCTAGTCTATAGTCTAGTCTATAGTCTAGTCTATAGTCTAGTCTATAGTCTATCTATAGTCTAGTCTATAGTTAGTCTATAGTCTAGTCTATAGTCTAGTCTATAGTCTAGTCTATAGTCTAGTCTATAGTCTAGTCCATAGTCTAGTCTATAGTCTAGTCCATAGTCTAGTCTATAGTCTAGTCTATAGTCTAGTCTATAGTCTAGTCTATAGTCTAGTCTATAGCTAGTCTATAGTCTAGTCTATAGTCTAGTCTATAGTCTAGTCTATAGTCTAGTCTATAGTCTAGTCTATAGTCTAGTCTATAGTCTAGTCTATAGTCTAGTCTATAGTCTAGTCTATAGTCTAGTCTATAGTCTAGTCTATAGTCTAGTCTATAGTCTAGTCTAGTCTATAGTCTATAGTCTAGTCTATAGTCTAGTCTAGTCTATAGTCTAGTCTATAGTCTAGTCTAGTCTATAGTCTAGTTTATAGTCTAGTCTAGTCTATAGTCTAGTCATAGTCTAGTCTATAGTCTAGTCTATAGTCTAGTCTAGTCTAGTCTATAGTCTAGTCTAGTCTATAGCCTAGTCTAGTCTATAGTCTAGTCTAATCTATAGTCTAGTCTATAGTCTAGTCTAGTCATAGTCTAGTCTATAGTCTAGTCTATAGTCTAGTCTAGTCTATAGTCTAGTCTAGTCTATAGTCTAGTCTAGTCTATAGTCTAGTCTAATCTATAGTCTAGTCTAGTCTATAGTCTAGTCTATAGTCTAGTCTATAGTCTAGTCTAGTCTATAGTCTAGTCTATAGTCTAGTCTATAGTCTAGTCTGTAGTCTAGTCTATAGTCTAGTCTATAGTCTAGTCTATAGTCTAGTCTATAGTCTAGTCTATAGTCTAGTCTATAGTCTAGTCTATAGTCTAGTCTATAGTCTAGTCTATAGTCTAGTCTATAGTCTAGTCTATAGTCTAGTCTATAGTCTAGTCTATAGTCTAGTCTATAGTCTAGTCTATAGTCTAGTCTATAGTCTAGTCTATAGTCTAGTCTATAGTCTAGTCTATAGTCTAGTCTATAGTCTAGTCATATCTAGTCTATAGTCTAGTCTATAGTCTAGTCTATAGTCTAGTCTATAGTCTAGTCTATAGTCTAGTCTAGTCTAGTCTATAGTCTAGTCTATAGTCTAGTCTATAGTCTAGTCTATAGTCTAGTCTATAGTCTAGTCTATAGTCTAGTCTATAGTCTAGTCTATAGTCTAGTCTATAGTCTAGTCTATAGTCTAGTCTATAGTCTAGTCTATAGTCTAGTCTATAGTCTAGTCTATAGTCTAGTCTATAGTCTAGTCTATAGTCTAGTCTATAGTCTAGTCTATAGTCTAGTCTATAGTCTAGTCTATAGTCTAGTCTATAGTCTAGTCTATAGTCTAGTCTATAGTCTAGTCTATAGTCTAGTCTATAGTCTAGTCTATAGTCTAGTCTATAGTCTAGTCTATAGTCTAGTCTATAGTCTAGTCTATAGTCTAGTCTATAGTCTAGTCTATAGTCTAGTCTATAGTCTAGTCTAGTCTATCTAGTCTATAGTCTAGTCTATAGTCTAGTCTATAGTCTAGTCTATAGTCTAGTCTATAGTCTAGTCTATAGTCTAGTCTATAGTCTAGTCTATAGTCTAGTCTATAGTCTAGTCTATAGTCTATTCATAGTCTAGTCTAGTCTAGTCTAGTCTAGTCTATAGTCTAGTCTAGTCTATAGTCTAGTCTATAGTCTAGTCTATAGTCTAGTCTAGTCTATAGTCTAGTCTATAGTCTAGTCTATAGTCAAGTCTATAGTCTAGTTTATAGTCTAGTCTATAGTCTAGTCTATAGTCTAGTCTAGTCTATAGTCTAGTCTAGTCTATAGTCTAGTCTATAGTCTATAGTCTATAGTCTAGTCTAGTCTAGTCTAGTCTAGTCTAGTCTAGTCTAGTCTAGTCTAGTCTAGTCTAGTCTAGTCTTCTAGTCTATAGTCTAGTCTAGTCTATAGTCTAGTCTAGTCTAGTCTATAGTCTAGTCTAGTCTAGTCTAGTCTAGTCTAGTCTAGTCTAGTCTAGTCTAGTCTAGTCTAGTCTAGTCTAGTCTATAGTCTAGTCTAGTCTATAGTCTAGTCTATAGTCTAGTCTATAGTCTAGTCTATAGTCTAGTCTATAGTCTAGTCTATAGTCTAGTCTATAGTCTAGTCTATAGTCTAGTCTATAGTCTAGTCTAGTCTATAGTCTAGTCTAGTCTATAGTCTAGTCTAGTCTAGTCTAGTCTAGTCTAGTCTAGTCTAGTCTAGTCTATAGTCTAGTCTATAGTCTAGTCTATAGTCTAGTCTATAGTCTAGTCTAGTCTATAGTCTAGTCTAGTCTATAGTCTAGTCTAGTCTATAGTCTAGTCTAGTCTATAGTCTAGTCTATAGTCTAGTCTAGTCTATAGTCTAGTCTAGTCTAGTCTAGTCTAGTCTAGTCTATAGTCTATAGTCTAGTCTAGTCTAGTCTATAGTCTAGTCTAGTCTATAGTCTAGTCTAGCCTATAGTCTAGTCTAGTCTATAGTCTAGTCTAGTCTATAGTATAGTCTAGTCTATAGTCTAGTCTATAGTCTAGTCTAGTCTATAGTCTAGTCTATAGTCTAGTCTAGTCTATAGTCTAGTCTATAGTCTAGTCTAGTCTATAGTCTAGTCTAGTCTAGTCTAGTCTATAGTCTAGTCTAGTCTATAGTCTAGTCTATAGTCTAGTCTAGTCTCTAGTCTAGTCTAGTCTAGTCTAGTCTATAGTCTAGTCTAGTCTAGTCTAGTCTAGTCTAGTCTAGTCTAGTCTAGTCTAGTCTATAGTCTAGTCTAGTCTAGTCTAGTATATAGTCTAGTCTAGTCTAGTCTAGTCTAGTCTAGTCTAGTCTATAGTCTAGTCTAGTCTATAGTCTAGTCTAGTCTATAGTCTAGTCTAGTCTAGTCTAGTCTAGTCTAGTCTAGTCTATAGTCTAGTCTAGTCTAGTCTAGTCTAGTCTAGTCTAGTCTATAGTCTAGTCTATAGTCTAGTCTATAGTCTAGTCTAGTCTATAGTCTAGTCTAGTCTATAGTCTAGTCTAGTCTAGTCTATAGTCTAGTCTAGTCTATAGTCTAGTCTAGTCTATATTCTAGTCTAGTCTATAGTCTAGTCTAGTCTATAGTCTAGTCTAGTCTATAGTCTAGTCTAGTCTATAGTCTAGTCTAGTCTAGTCTATAGTCTAGTCTAGTCTATAGTCTAGTCTAGTCTATAGTCTAGTCTAGTCTAGTCTAGTCTATAGTCTAGTCTAGTCTATAGTCTAGTCTAGTCTAGTCTATAGTCTAGTCTAGTCTATAGTCTAGTCTAGTCTAGTCTATAGTCTAGTCTAGTCTATAGTCTAGTCTAGTCTAGTCTAGTCTAGTCTAGTCTAGTCTAGTCTAGTCTATAGTCTAGTCTAGTCTATAGTCTAGTCTAGTCTATAGTCTAGTCTATAGTCTAGTCTATAGTCTAGTCTATAGTCTAGTCTATAGTCTAGTCTATAGTTTAGTCTATATAGTCTAGTCAATAGTCTAGTCTATAGTCTAGTCTATAGTCTAGTCTATAGTCTAGTCTATGGTCTAGTCTATAGTCTAGTCTATAGTCTAGTCTATAGTCTAGTCTATAGTCTAGTCTATAGTCTAGTCTATAGTCTAGTCTATAGTCTAGTCTATAGTCTAGTCTATAGTCTAGTCTATAGTCTAGTCTATAGTCTAGTCTATAGTCTAGTCTATAGTCTAGTCTATAGTCTAGTCTATAGTCTAGTCTATAGTCTAGTCTATAGTCTAGTCTATAGTCTAGTCTATAGTCTAGTCTATAGTCTAGTCTATAGTCTAGTCTATAGTCTAGTCTATAGTCTAGTCTATAGTCTAGTCTATAGTCTAGTCTATAGTCTAGTCTATAGTCTAGTCTATAGTCTAGTCTATAGTCTAGTCTATAGTCTAGTCTATAGTCTAGTCTATAGTCTAGTCTATAGTCTAGTCTATAGTCTAGTCTATAGTCTAGTCTATAGTCTAGTCTATAGTCTAGTCTATAGTCTAGTCTATAGTCTAGTCTATAGTCTAGTCTATAGTCTAGTCTATAGTCTAGTCTATAGTCTAGTCTATAGTCTAGTCTATAGTCTAGTCTATAGTCTAGTCTAGTCTAGTCTATAGTCTAGTCTATAGTCTAGTCTATAGTCTAGTCTATAGTCTAGTCTATAGTCTAGTCTATAGTCTAGTCTATAGTCTAGTCTATAGTCTAGTCTAGTCTATAGTCTAGTCTATAGTCTAGTCTATAGTCTAGTCTATAGTCTAGTCTATAGTCTAGTCTATAGTCTAGTCTATAGTCTAGTCTAGTCTATAGTCTAGTCCTATAGTCTTTTCTATAATCTAGTCTTTAGTGTAGTCTATAGTCTTTTCTATAGTCTAGTCTTAGTCTAGTCTATAGTCTATAGTCTTTTCTATAGTATATAGTCTTTTCTATAGTCTATAGTCTAGTATATAGGATTATATAGAATTAGGATTAGGTTCTTATAGTAATTAATATTTTACTCACCCTCTGACATATCGTCGTAGGCTTCCTGCAATAATATAATATCGTGAAATGAATGCTCAAATGCGTTTTTCCCACTCAGGTGAGCCGATGTCAACAGACCGTTACACGATGAATCGGAAATGATTTCAAATGTTGTTGCCGAACCCGGTGATGAGAATGTTGCAAGTAATGAACCACCACTTAAACTATGAAGTGATGGTGATTTTGGAATTACTCGTGTAATAGTGGTAGCACCCACTGAAGCTATGGGTTGATTAATGCTATTTAATCCAACAACACCACCAGTACCTGCAGCTCCTCCTATTAAGCCTCCTGTAATGCCAACAATAGGAGTGGTAGCTGATATTGTTGATTTGTTGGGCAATGACTTGCTGCTGTTGCTGGTATTTAGAATGACCGTTAAGTGTTTTATGTGCTTTTACATACGGTTAGTGGGAAAGTCACATTTGAAGACTTAGAAGAGGCCGAGGAAGAACACGAAGATGATGAGGAGGAGGAAGAAGACGACGATGATGACGAAGATGATGAGGAGGAGGACGAAGGTGAGTTTGTGTTTATATAGTTATTGCTTTTTATGTGGGTTTTACAATTTACTGTTAATTTTCCGTTAACTTGACCGAGTTTGTTGTTGTGGGGCGTGTTTGTTGTGTTGAAGATTTTTTTGATGAGATCGTTGAATTTGAGTGGCCCGAACAATTTGAGGTGATACTAGAGGCTGGCGAGGCGATGATAGACACGATGATGTTGCTGATAGGGGGATAGTAGACAATATTGTTGAGGAGTTGTTTATGTTGTTGCTGTTGCAGGCGTTTGTTTGCAGTTGCGAGTAGGGAAGTGGCAGCAGCACCGTTAATTGATGCAAATGGAGTGTATTATTGTTGCTGTTGTTACTTTTATTTATCGTACTTAACAAATTATGTTGCTGTTGTTGTTGTGTATTCAAATATGTGGCTGTTGTTGTATCGATGGTTATGGGTGTCACACAAATTGTATTATTTAATAAATTTATACCGTTTTGTAGACCGGGAGTGGTTGTTATTGTTATACTATTACCGTTGCAAGT
>NW_023994431.1:0-2500 GCF_015586225.1 Lucilia sericata | reverse complement strand
GTTCGTTCGTTTTCGTTCGTTCGTTCGTTCGTTCGTTCGTTCGTTCGTTGTTCGTTCGTTCGTTCGTTCGTTCGTTCGTTCGTTCGTTCGTTCGTTCGTTCGTTTTCGTTCGTTCGTTCGTTTTGTTCGTTCGTTCGTTCGTTCTTCGTTTCGTTCGTTTCGTTCGTTCGTTCGTTCTTTCGTTCGTTCGTTCGTTTCGTTCGTTCGTTTTCGTTCGTTCGTTCGTTCGTTCGTTCGTTCGTTAGTTCGTTCGTTCGTTCGTTCGTTCGTTCGTTCGTTCGTTAGTTCGTTCGTTCGTTCGCGTTTCGTTCGTTCGTTCGTTCGTTGTTCGTTCGTTTCGTTTTTCGTTCGTTCGTTCTCGTTCGTTCGTTTCCCCTCGCACCCCTTCCTCCTCCCCTCCCCGGGGCCCTCTTTCTTCCTTTCTGCTTTTCTTCCCCCCCCCGGTCAACCTCTTCCCCTTTCCTTGCCTCCCCTCTTTCTTCGCCCTTTTTTCCCCCATCCTTCGACAGCTTTACTCTCAAACATTTAACACTTAGACCATACCAACAACTAAAAATCATATTAAAATATAATTAAAAACAAAAATCTTGAGAACAAAAATCTACACGTAAACATAAACAAAATTCGATAAGTGAACGTGAAAAATTATCAAAAACATCATTCAAACAATTCTGAGGAAAAAACACCTCGAACTAGAGAAAAAAATCTTTAAAAATAATAGCAACAAATACAAATGTTTAACTAGGTTAGTTGGCAACAAAAATAGCAGACAAGTACACAAACAACAACAATGGAAAATGTTTACTTAGAAAATACATTTTTAAGGGCATCATTTTGTTCTAATACAATAAATAAATAAAATAGATTTGAAATTAGGAAAATTAGAAAAACTACAAAAAATGTAAACAAATTTTCTATGTCGTATGATTTGTCGTTGATTTGTTTTCTTTTTTTTCTAATAAACAAATAATTTAAATGTCTTTTTGGCAATCAGAAAATATACTAATATGTCTTTGTTATTATGTGACTTAAAGGCAATACTAAACAAAAATGTCGTCATTTGTTACAAAAGCAATTGTAATACAAGGAACCAATATAATTCTCATTTAGTTAAGAAGTAAGTATAATTATATAGTAACTCTCCTCCTCCAACCTCCTCTTTAAGAAAAAAATTTCTTTAGATTCATTATGAATTGATGCATAATTATCTAACAGACAATTAGTCGACCAAATGTAGTAATAATGTCATTTCCAAACCCCACAATCATATTGCTATGATAATTAGCAACAAACATCATTCCATTAAAATCCTCTAATAATACACTTAACCTAACTCATGCCGCAATAAATAGTTTTGCCTATAATTGCCTTAAGACACCTAAAATAGGTTTCAAACTAAATTATCAAATATATTTGCAATGAACGAATTTTACACAAACACGAGATGCTAAAATGTTGAAAGACCAATTCATTTAACATCCTTAAACACAAATGTGATGCAATCGAACTAAAGTTGCATCAGCAAAACTGTACTGTGTTGAATGTGGTAATTTGTCAAATGACAAAAAGGAAAAACAGACAGACGAGACTTTGAAATGAAACGAAACCGTATAGAAGAACCAAACAAGACAAAGCAAATAATGCCAAAAGATACATATGAAAGCCAAATAAATACTTTGTATTTGATGGTTGAATGGTTTGGTGCACAACTAAAATCGACACATTTTCGAGACAGATCAAGAGATAAACAATCAGATAATGTGTTCTGGCACACTTTTGAATTTAATGTTAGCAATAGAAAAAAAAATAATTGCTACGATCATCGCATATATCCGTCAAAAGTTGGATAACTGTAATTATATGTATAACTTAACAAATAGTTTAGTATATAGTCCAGTTCCTGGTTCTAGTCTATAGTCTAGTCTAGTCTATAGTCAAGTCTATAGTCAAGTCTATAGTCTAGTCCATAGTCTAGTCTAGTCCATAGTCTAGTCTAGTCCATAGTCTAGTCCATAGTCTAGTCTATAGTCTAGTCTATAGTCTAGTCTATAGTCTAGTCTATAGTCTTGTCTATAGTCTTGTCTATAGTCTAGTCTATAGTCTAGTCTATAGTCTAGTCTATAGTCTAGTCTATAGTCTAGTCTATAGTCTAGTCTATAGTCTAGTCTATAGTCTAGTCTATAGTCTAGTCTATAGTCTAGTCTATAGTCTAGTCTATAGTCTAGTCTATAGTCTAGTCTATAGTCTAGTCTATAGTCTAGTCTATAGTCTAGTCTATAGTCTAGTCTATAGTCTAGTCTATAGTCGTCTATAGTCTAGTCTAGTCTAGTCTATAGTCTAGTCTATAGTCTAGTCTATATAGTCTAGTCTATAGTCTAGTCTATAGTCTAGTCTATAGTCTAGTCTATAGTCTAGTCTATAGTCTAGTCTATAGTCTAGTCTATAGTCTAGTCTATAGTCTAGTCTATAGTCTAGTCTATAGTCTAGTCTATAGTCTAGT